>NC_056572.1:15651130-15694116 GCF_018340385.1 Cyprinus carpio | reverse complement strand
CGAAGCCCCCGTTCCACCACATCCCAAAGATGCTCTATTGGGTTGAGATCTGGTGACTGTGGGGGCCATTTTAGTACAGGTGAACTCATTGTCATGTTCAAGAAACCAATTTGAAATGATTCGAGCTTTGTGACATGGAGCAGCATATCCCTGCTGGAAGTAGCCATCAGAGGATGGGTACATGGTGGTCATAAAGGGATGGACATGGTCAGAAAAAATGCTCAGGTAGGCCGTGGCATTTAAACGATGCCCAATTGGCCACTAAGGGACCTAAAGTATGCCAAGAAAATATCCCCACACCATTACACCACCCCCCACCACCCTGCACAGTGGTAACAAGGCATGATGGATCCATGTTCTCATTCTGTTTACGCCAAATTCTGACTTTACCATCTGAATGTCTCAACAGAAATCGAGACTCATCAGACCAGGCAACATTTTTCCAGTCTTGAACTGTCCTATTTTGGTGAGCTCGTGCAAATTGTAGCCTCTTTTTCCTATTTGTAGTGGAGATTAGTGGTACCCGGTGGGGTCTTTCTGCTGTTGTAGCCCATCCGCCTCAAGGTTGTGCGTGTTGTGGCTTCACAAATGCTTTGCTGCATACCTCGGTTGCAACGAGTGGTTATTTCAGTCAAAGTTGCTCTTCTATCAGCTTGAATCAGTCGGCCCATTCTCCTCTGACCTCTAGCATCAACAAGGCATTTTCACCCATAGGACTGGCGAATACTGGATGTTTTTCCCTTTTCACACCATTCTTTGTAAACCCTAGAAATGGTTGTGCGTGAAAATCCCAGTAACTGAGCAGATTGTGAAATACTCAGACCGGCCCGTCTGACACCAACAACCATGCCACGCTCAAAATTGCTTAAATCACCTTTCTTTCCCATTCTGACATTCAGTTTGGAGTTCAGGAGATTGTCTTGACCAGGACCACACCCCTAAATGCATTGAAGCAACTGCCATGTGATTGGTTGATTAGATAATTGCATTAATGAGAAATTGAACAGGTGTTCCTAATAATCCTTTAGGTGAGTGTATATATATAAATTTTTTATTATTTTTTATTGTATTTTTATTTATTTATTTATTTATTTTGCTGTATGGGATGGTCCAGCATGTCAAAATTGTGCATTTAGCCAATAAATTAGTCAAACAGTTCATGTTTATTTGTATAACACTTTTAACAATACATATGGATTCAAAGCAGCTTTACAGAAAACACACGTGATCAGGTCACTATAGGAGCACTATAGGGCGTATTACTTAAATGGTGCTATTAAAGAATAGTGCATAAAGCATAACCCTTATAATATCTCTGATGTGTGGAATTGCCATTGATGTGTCTCTGAGACATTATCTTGGACGAGTCTCTTGTAAAATAATGTTGATTGTCTGTTTTTACTAATGAACTCAAGCTACCAAGCCCCCCAACCCATATCCTCATCTTAAATATCCAGTCCCACACCTGCTCTCAGGACTGCCATAAAACTGGGATCAAAGTGTCTGCCCCAGTTTTACCTGCAATCCCCCCCCAGTGTGACATCATCAGCTGCCTGTTTGCACAGCTGTCTCACTCCAGGACCAGCACTTTCACTCCCTACCTGCCACAAACACACACAAGCACGCACCTTCTTCCATTGATATGTTTATGATTTAATGAATGGTTTTTGTGTGTGTTTGTTTGTTTGTTTTTGTGTGTGTGTGTGTGTGTGTGTGTGTGTGTGTGTGTGTGTGATTGATCTTTGATCTTTACATGGACTTGTGTTTTTCTGAGAAAATGTTGAAGTATCAGTCATTAACAAATGCTTTGGCAGTGTGTGGTTATAGGACCAAACTGATTATTCTTATTTTTGGTAGCTTGGGACATGTGCACAGATTATGTGTCAGAGGCTTGCAGATCGCTGGACTGAGTAAAAAGACCTCTAAGCAAACAGCCAGATATTGTTCTGTGTCAGCAATCATAGGCAGTCTGCATGTTTGGAGAAGACGATGTCATCTTTATCCTTAGTCTACTTATTAATGTGGTTGCGACTATTTGCATTGTCTGTATTGTCAGGTGAAACATAATAGGCTCTTTGTGAATATTTGGATGCTGTGTTGTTTTAATCAGTATTTGTCATTCCAAATAAAATAATCAAATGTATGTGTGTGTGTGTGTATGTGTGTGTGTGTGTGTGTGTGTATGTGTGTATTTATTGCTGAGATTTAAGTGCATGACTGAGTATGCAAAAACTTTGAGGTCCACTGGTAGAATTAGCGTTGCTTGTAGCTCAGGGGTAGAGCATTGCCTTAGTAGTGCAAAAGGTTGTGGGTTTGATTCCCAGGGAATACATGTCAGGTAAAAAAATGTTAGCTTGAATTGTAAGTATTTTTTTTTTGTTTGTTTTTTTTTTGTCCTCTGAAGTTTAATAGCAGCCAAATTAACGTGTGTTTGTGCTCCAGACATAAATTATTTCTCAAATCATGTTGCTGAGGAGTGTGTTGGTACTTTGCTAAGTGATCAGATGCAGCATTTTCACCTGCTAGACCAGAAAACAGGTGAAAAAATACCACAGATGCACAATGAAAAAATCTAAAATAATTACAGTTGGTTTGATTTTATTGAGAAGAAATCTCAGTGCTTCTGCACATTTGTTGTAAAAAAGCCGAAAAATCCCAGAGAAAGAGGGAGCCGAGCTATTATCTTAAACACTATTCAGATTGAATTAGTTAACATTAAATGAAAATCCATGAATTTTAATGTAGCAATACATGAAAAAGATCAGGCCCTTTCTAACGGAGCATGCTGCACAACTTCTTGTCCAGGCCCTTATCATTTCTAGGCTGGACTACTGCAATGCTCTTCTGGCTGGACTTCCATCAAGCACAATCAAACCTCTACAAATGATTCAGAATGCAGCGGCACGACAGTCTTCAATGTGCCCAAAAGACCCCATGTTACTCCTTTCTTTATCTCCTTGCAATGGCTACCGGTTGCAGCTCGCATCAAGTTCAAGACATTGATGCTTGCATATATAACAGCCACAGGTTCAGCACCCGCCTACTTCCACTTACTACTATAAATCTACATCCCCTCCAGAAGTCTGAGATCTCCAAGTGAGCTACGCCTTGTGGTACCATCACAGAGAGGCTCAAAATCACTTTCCAGAACATTCTTGTTCACCATTCTGGCTGGTGGAATGATCTTCCCACCCCTATCCGGAATGCGGAATCTCTGATAATTTTCAAGCAACAGCTGAAAACTCATCTCTTTCGAAGCTACTTGACTTCATCATAAAAAAATACAATAAATAATAATAATAATAATAATAAACAATTGTCTTTCTCTTTATTTATTCCTTCTCTTTCTAGCTTGTACTTATTTGAACAATGTCTAAAACTTGGTATTACAAGCACATCCTGTGTCTGTTTGCCTCTTTAAGAAGAATCACTTTATGTATCCACCAATTGTAAGTCGCTTTGAATAAAAGCATCTGCAAAATGACTAAATGTAAATGTTAAATCACTATTATCTACATGCATGATTAGGCGTATTTTAAAACAATTAATCAGTGTATATTGTTTGTTCTTATTTTGTCATTTTGCAGATGCTTTTATTCAAAGCGACTTACAATTGGGGGATACATAAAGCGATTCTTCTTAAAGAGGCAAACAGACACAGGATGTGCTTGTAATACCAAAATGTTTAATCAAATTGTCATAACTGGATCTTCTCTTTGGTGACATATGCAGGTCTTCTCCAATAGTTTAGTGCTCTTAAACTCCGACCCTGCAAGCTCATGCTCATCTGCATACACCTTTAATAGCCATGACCACACCTCAACATCCAATCAACAACTGATGTGTAGAAACAAGCCCCGCCCTAAAAAAAATAAATTAAAAAAAATCTATTACTACTATTATTTCATTGTGACTTTAAAAAGCAGATTGGAACATGCAGTACTGAGAAATTTCTTGCATTTGAGTTTCAGATTGTTTATGTCTATTTACAGTTTATGTCAGGGGTTCTCAAATCTGGCCCTTGAGGTCCACTTTCCTGCAAAGTTTAGCTCCAACCCTAATTAAACACACCTGCTAACAAGTTAATCAGGTCTTCAGGATTGCTAAAAACAAAGCTACTGGATGACAAGCCTGCAGAGTTTAGTTCCAACCCTGCTCCAACACATTCCATGTAGTTTTCAAATAAGCCTGAAGGACATGATTAGTTGGATCAGGTGTGTTTAATTAGGGTTGCATCTTCTGTAAACTCTGCAGGGTAGAGGCTTCACCATGCTGAATAAACAGCTTTTGTGAGGAAATAGCTTATCATTTAATGAACTGAAAACCTGTTTGCTAATCTTTAACATGTTTACACTAAACAATACTTTTATTGGGAACTATAGATTTTACCTTGATAAAAAATAATATAATTTAAGAGAAGACAGAGTAGGGAATGTTGTGACAGGTAGGACTCATTTATAGCATCATTACCAGCATATTTGTGTTGCATTATTCTTTAATTAAATATATGTAATATTGTGTATTGTCTAAAAATATTGATGTTTTCATTGTTTGGTTGTCAGGTTTTACCTGAAATTAGACTGAATTGTAATGACGTAAAATTACAGTGACCTGTTAGTGACCAGCAATTTGTGCTTTTTTTTTTTTTTTTTTTTTTTTTACTCTGCAACGTAAATTGTAACTGACCTTTGTAGAATTATGAAAGAAACTGCCATTTTATGAATGGCTGAGGTGCCTCACATGATCCAAGTTAGGTGTTACTGTCACGCCTCCACATTACAGAATACTCAGCCACATCGAGCTTGGCTTACCAAGGTCACCACCATGTAAAGTTATTATGGTCGCAACTCCAGTGTTCTCAGCACTCCCTAATCGAATGGCTATCACAACAGAGCTTCATCCTGTCACGGCTTCAAGCCCAGAGTCTCTTCCTTAGATGGCTGTCAGCCCAGAGCATATCCACAAGCTGGCCACCATGTCAGAGCCTCCAGCCTTCATGGATGTCTTCATCCATCACAGATGCCCCTCCAGTGTTCCCGGTCATTGTGCACATTGCGTTTAAAGACACCCAGGCCTTTAAGGCTAGCTTCAGCTCTGCCAGATCTGCCTTGGCACCCTGCTCTGCCGACTCTACCCTGGCACCCTGCTCCAACTGCTCAGCCCTGTCTTCCTGCTATGTCCCGACTTCCTGCTCTGCTGGCTCAGCCCTGCCACTCTGCTCCACCATGTCTTTCTGCTCCCCCAGCTCCACCCTGGCTACCTGCTCCTCCGGTTCCACCTCAGTCCCCAGGACCTCCTTCAGCACATGACCCTGGCCCTCCATCTTGGTGGGGGGCACTCTAGTGGGCACTCCATCCCTTACCCTTGCCACTCAACCCCGTACCCATTTCCCAAAACCCCTGCCTAGGAACTGAATTACAGACAGACCCCAATGAGGAGGTCTTTTTAAGCTGCACTCATTCATACACACACTGCTGAGTATTGTGTTTGCCTGTAAATTCTTTGTTTTTTCCCTTGTTTTCTAGTTCCTTGTTGCCTCGCCTTGCCTTAGTGTTTTTTGACCCTGAACTGTTTTCTTGTTTCTGATTGTTTGCTACCTGCCCTGGCCTTTGCCTGTTAATTGGATTACTCTTTTGTCTCACCCTGGATTGTACCTGTTTGCTGCTGTTTGACCCTGCCTGTTTTTAAAAAGCTAAATTTTGATCCTCAACTCTGTCGTCACGCCCCCATGTTACAGTTACACTTTTTCCAATGTTAAGTAATACAGACCTTCTCATCAACCAAAAATAAGACAATCTCTGCTACAAAGCTACAGGCAGCTGAGTTGGATCAAGGTTGGCGCTAAATTCTGCAGGAAAGTCTATATTGAGGGCCAGAGATCATCAAGGGCACCATGTTGAAAGCTTGTGAATCAACCCTTTGAGTGGTTGAATCTACAGCCTTTTAGCTATAAGTTCAGATCTTTATCTACTAGGCCACACCAGCTTATTATCCCTTTTGATGAATTGAGTTTTTCAGCACTGTTATTTTTCTGTTAATTTTGTTAAGTTGCTTTGAAATCTGTATTGTATAAAGCTCTAGCTATATAAATAAATTTGACTTGATATGATTGATAACTGACCTTTCATTTTGCAAAAGGACAGGGGGAATATTAACTAATTATCATTAATACATCACGTTATGCTAACATTTCCGTTAAGTTATGAAAACATTACTTTTGAATGACAAGCCAGATTCCAATTTACTGTCACTTACCGCTTAGGCAGCAAAAATAGCAAAGCGGACACTCTCTACAGACGATATAACCCTCTTGACAACCTTGCTAACCAAGACCCTATCTTGTCAAGTCACCTTTATTTGTATAGCGCTTTATACAATACTGGTTGTGCTAAAGCACCTTTACAGAGTCAAACTGGAAAATAGTTTGACTCTAGTTTGTAATTTTTTAGCTAAAGTCAGTTCATTGATGATTCAGTGATGTAATCATCAAGTTCAGTTCTTTTCCAAAAGTGTCTGTGCAATCTGTTAAGCGTCCCCAACTAAGCAAGCCAAAGGCGACAGTGGTGAACTCAGAATAAGAATGAAAGAGACTAATATTAGCATTTTTTTTTTTAATGAGCAACTTTGAAGGTTCTAGGGACATATCCTAAAGACACTGATGAATTAATAATATTCAGAAGAGGATCTATGACTTCTGGAAGCACCTCTTTTAGTAGCTTAGATGGAAATGGGTCTACCATACATGTTGTAGCCTTTGATGATTTGACAAGTTTATATAATTCTTCTGGTCCTGTAGCAGAGAATGAGTGGAATTGTTCCTCAGGGGATCTATAGTGCATTATCTGATGCAAAACTGTGGCTGACATCTGCACTGTTACGTTCCCACTCTTTAATTAGTCTAGGGGAATGGAGGAATACGTAACAAAGAAAAGGAAAATCCACATGGAGCCTCTCATCCCAGTCCCAGCTCTGAAGAACACTGCCAACCACTAAAGGATCCACTATAATTTGATTTATAATATTTCTTTAACACATGCAGGAGTAGCAAGAACAAAGCAAACAGGCTTCAGGAGGGGGCATAGCCAAAATAACAAACAAAACAGCAACTTACTCCATTTTGAAACTAACTTACCTAGCACAGGGAAAATATAAATAACAAAAAGACAATATACTTCCTTAACTACCTAACTTTCCAAAAAACAGGAGAAAAGGAGTTAAAAGAAATAGGCACCCTCCTCCCTACAAGTTATAAACTAGACAACTTAAATATTGAAGACAGGACTACAGAAGTATTAGCAATATTGAGTGGAGTTCAACAGTTTAAGTGGGGGCAGCAAAGCAACAGTACACGAACTGAAACTCTAGCACAAAATTGGCGTTAGGCATCAACTAACAACAGTACCAAAACCACAACACTAGTCTGGGGCTGCAGAGAGGGTCCATGCAGGGAGAGGGATATAGGATAAAATTTTCTTTTTTCATTATCTAACAAAAGTGTGATTTCTTGGTGGCTTTTATAGCTGGTTCCTCTCTGGAGGAGCCAGTGAATGAGTTGATTGGTCATCACGAGAACAAACAAAATCTTGACTGTCCCCAGAACAGTACAAACTACGTCACAGGACGTAACACCCCCATCACCAAGTTTATAACCCATGGCTTATAAACAGTTAATATTTTACATGTACAGTACACTTTAGTCCCCATCACAGGCTCTGGAAAGTGCATCTGCCACCACATTCTCAGAGCCTTTCTTGTGTTTGATGTCCAAGTTGTATTCTTGCTGATACAGTGACCACCGCATCAAACGCTGATTCCAATTGCACATGCGAGACAGGAAGACAAGAGGGTTATGGTCAGTGTAAACAACAAGAGGGGTACAACTACCTCCAACATAGACTTCAAAATGCCTTAGTGCCATTACTAGTGCCAGAGCTTCCTTCTCGATGGTACTATAGTTTTGTTGAGACTTTGAAAACTTCTTGGAAAAATAACAGACAGGATGCTCAATTCCTGCCCCGTCTTCTTGCAACAAAACTGCCCCAGCTCCTACAGCACTTGCATCAACTTGTAGCTTGAAAGGTGAAGAGAAGTTAGGAGCAGATAAAATGGGACCATAACACAGAAGGTCTTTGGCAGCAAGAAATGCATGGTCACAATCAGAACTCCACACAAAGTTCTTTGAAGTGCTAAGCATATCAGTGAGGGGTGACACAATCGTTGCAAAGTTCTTACAAAATCCTCTATAGTACCCTGCCATTCCCAAAAATCTGCGTAACTGACGCTTTGGTACTGGGTGTAGGGAACTCAATGATGGCAGACACTTTTGCTTCAATAGGCTTGACATAACCTTGACCAACCTTTTTTTACCAAGGTAAGTTACAACACCTTTAGCAAACTCACACTTGGCCAAATTAAGGGTTAACTGAGCATCACTTAACCTTGTAAACAGTTTCTCCAAACTGCAGATGTGATCTTCCCACTCATCTGAATAGACTACAATGTCATCTAAGTAAGCTTCACAACTGGGCAGGCCTAGCAAAACTTTTTGCATTAGACGTTGAAATGTGGCAGGTGCGTTTCGCATCCCAAAAGCCATACAGTTATACTGTAGGAAATCATCAGGTGTTACAAATGCAGAGATCTCACATGCACGTGCAGTTAGTGGAACCTGCCAATAACCTTTTAACAGGTCTAACTTGGAAACAAACTTCGATGCACCAACTCTGTCCACGCAGTCTTCCATCCGTGGTAAGGGAAAGGAGTCAGGTTTTGTCACACTGTTTACTTTTCTATAATCCGTACAAAAGCGAAAGGTGTTGTCAGACTTTGGGACCAGTAGGCATGGAGAACTCCAGGGACTTTGACTGGATACAGCCAGCCCATTTGAAAGTAGATAATCTACCTCTGATTTCATAATCGCTCGCTTTGCCGGATTCACTCTGTATGGATGTTGCTTGATTGGAAGAGAATTCCCTACATTGATGTCATGAAACAATATACTGGTTCTACCAGGCACGTCAGCAAACAGGGCAGGATGTTTCCACAACAACATTTTAACATCCTTACGCTGGTCTTCAGGTAAATAAGATAAATAAGAGTCCAAACTACTTAATATAGCTGAATTATTCAAACGAACACCAGGTGAATAAGGTTCAGCTACCAATTCCTCAACATCAGGACTGCAAACAGGAGCTACTGTAACACTGGGTTTCAGTGTAGGTGAGGGAAGAGAGGTCCCAAAAGAGTTACGAGCAACGTAACGCTTTAGCAAGTTAATATGACACACTCTCTTCTTACGACGACGATCGGGAGTATTTACAACATAGTCTGTGTCACTAAGTTTTTGCTCAATGACATACGGACCAGAAAACTTTGCATCAAAAATTGAGCCAGGAACAGGAAGTAATACCAGAACAGAGTCACCTGGTTGAAAACTGCGTTGTACTGTTTTCTTGTCAAAGTGACTTTTCATTCTAGACTGCGCTATGGCTAGGTGGACTTTGGCTACTTCGCAAGCCTTTTGTAAGCGTTCGCGGAAAGTAGCGACATAGTCTAAAATTGGGACAGCAGGGCTACTCTTTGTAGTTAACTGTTCTTTTAACAACTTCAAAGGCCCACGAACGGTATGAGCAAACACAAGCTCATGAGGACTAAATCCCAAGGACTCCTGAACCGACTCCCTCACAGCAAACATAAGTAGCGGTAAGCCATCCATCCAGTCTCTTCCAGTCTCGACACGCTCAAAGGCAATAAAGTAAGAGTCTACCTCTGTCTCACGAAAGGGTGGCACTAACTTGACATATTTACCAATATCTAGATCAGCTTTAGGAGTTAAAGAATCAGGATAGGAACGTGGTTTAGGAACCGGCCTATCATATAAAGATCGTGTCTCAAGCTCACGCAGTTTAATATCACGATCTGCTTTAATTTCAAGAGCTCTCAAACGAAGGCGTTGAGTCTCATACTCTTGCTTTTTTAGTTCTAATTCAAGCTCTTTTAACCGCAGTGTGATTTTAGGATCCAGAGGAGATACTTTCTCACTACTACTGACTGAACCTGAAATATCAGACGGCGCTTCCATATCAGTTACAGCTTCTATCCCCTGCTCTACAGTTCTTTCTTTCTACACCGATTAAACTCCTCTATTGACGGAGACAGTGAGAACTTTACTAAATCAAATTCCATTTTTTTTTCTCAAAAACACAATGGAACTTCCTCACCCATCAAAGTTCGAAGCAGCCAAACAAAACTTACCCAATTCCAGAAGATTGACAATAGTTGTAACCTGAACATGCATAGGACGAGCCCCCAATTGTTACGTTCCCACTCTTTAATTAGTCTAGGGGAATGGAGGAATACGTAACAAAGAAAAGGAAAAATCCACATGGAGCCTCTCATCCCAGTCCCAGCTCTGAAGAACACTGCCAACCACTAAAGGATCCACTATAATTTGATTTATAATATTTCTTTAACACATGCAGGAGTAGCAAGAACAAAGCAAACAGGCTTCAGGAGGGGGCATAGCCAAAATAACAAACAAAACAGCAACTTACTCCATTTTGAAACTAACTTACCTAGCACAGGGACAAAATAAATAACAAAAAGACAATATACTTCCTTAACTACCTAACTTTTCCAAAAAACAGGAGAAAAGGAGTTAAAAGAAATAGGCACCCTCCTCCCTACAAGTTATAAAGTAGACAACTTAAATATTGAAGACAGGACTACAGAAGTATTAGCAATATTGAGTGGAGTTCAACAGTTTAAGTGGGGGCAGCAAAGCAACAGTACACAAACTGAAACTCTAGCACAAAATTGGCATTAGGCATCAACTAACAACAGTACCAAAACCACAACACTAGTCTGGGGCTGCAGAGAGGGTCCATGCAGGGAGAGGAAGATGGCTCAAACTTTCTCCTTTCCTCTCTCCACCAACTGTGCTTTCTTGGTGGCTTTTATAGCTGGTTTACTCTCTGGAGGAGCCAGTGAATGAGTTGATTGGTCATCACGAGTATCAGGTGTCAGTAATCAGCTCCTATCAGCACAGCACAGGAGAGAAAAGACGACTGAGAACAAACAAAATCTTGACTGTCCCCAGAACAGTACAAACTACGTCACAGGACGTAACAGCACTGTTATAATTTTATCTCTAATATTATCGATAAAGAAGTTCATAAAGTCATTACTGCTGTGCTGTTGGGAAATCTCTGCATCTGTTGATGCTTTATTTATTTTTGTTTTTAATTTAGCCACTGTATTGAATAAATGCCTGGGGCTGTGTTTGTTCTCTTCTAATAGAGCCTAAAAGTAAGTCGATCTGCAGTTTTTAGAGCCTTTCTATATGTAGAAGTACTTTCCCACTATGCAATACAAAATACCTCTAGTTTTGTTTATTTCCAGCTGCGCTCCATTTTCCAGGCTGCTTTCTTTAAGGTGGGACTGTGCTCATTATACAGAGGTGTCAAACATTTCCTTAAACTTTTTTAAGTGTAAAGGAGCAACCATATCTAAAGTGCTAGAACAGAGAGATTTAATAGTTTCTATTACATAATATTATTATTTTTTCTGAGCTATTGGATATGCTGAGGAATTGAGACAAGACAGGAAGATTATTTACAAAGCAGTCTTCTGTGGCAGAAGTGATGGTTCTACCATATTTGTAACAAGGAGTTGAATGTGCAGCTTTAGCAATATGGATTATACACAAGACTAGATAATGATCTGAGATATAATCACTCTGCTGCAGAATTTCAATGCCATTAACATCAATTCCATGTGACAGTATTAGATCTAAAGTATAATTTCGACAACGAGTAGGCCCTGTCACGGGTTGTCTAACCCCAGTGGAGTTCAGAATGCCTATAAATGCTGATCCCAATATATCTTTTTCATTATCGACATGGATATTAAAATCACCATCACCCTGTATACAGTAGCCAGTACAAACGTCATAGAGGATTTATCATTAACCCTCTGGGGTCTAAGGGTGTTTTGGGGAGTGGAGAAGTTTTGACATGCCCTGACTTTTGTGCTTTTTCCAGTTGCTAATAAACAGATAAATGGCTAAAGTCTGAAAACACTGTATTCAGTAAAAACTGGGCTACAATAGTATGTAAATAACATGTATGTACATGATTTAATTTTTTTTAGAGAAAATAACGTTTATTCGTGGTTAGTGAAAAACTACACGTTTTGTTTTGAAAGGGCATATGCGATGTTTATTTATTTATTTATTTATTTATTTATTTATTTATTTTTATTTTTAAACAGGAAAAGATAAAGACAATCGGGCCTGACTCAGTATAAAACAGATTTTCAGCAAGTTCCTGCTCTGCAGAACATAAATACCACATACCCAACAAAACTCCTAGACAAGACAGCAACAACACAACAAAGAGAGTGAGCATCAGGGGGAGACCATGAAGCCATCTCAGTGGTCACAGATACCCCTGTCCAAAGGCAGAAGTCCATTTGTAACAGATCTCGTAGTGCGCTCGAACCTTGAGCTGAGTTTTGGAAACAACTCAGTCAGTGCAGATGAAGTGTGTCCATTTAAGATTTGATAATACAAGTTTATCCCATCAGTTATTTTATAGCTCTGAAATGTCAAGGCATTACACAAAGATAGTGCAATACAGTGGTGAGTCCACCAGCTTGTTTTTTTTTCCTGGAAGCCTGTTATGGATCTTATAGGCTCTATTATAGAGTCTTTGTTACTGGTTCAAGGATCTTATTGTTGTGAGTGACCAAAACAGGTAAACAATACGACAGATTCGTGGACATAATGATAGCATGAAGATATGTTTTAGAAACAGAAAGCAACAAATATGGTCTAATTTTACTATAAACAATAACTTTTGGTTTAACTTTATGGTTAAGGTCTTGGGACATGCTCACGATAAGTGAGATGTGAGTCAAGAAAGACTCCCAGATACTTATACGTGGATACCAATTGAGAGCTTTTTTTTTAGAAAAAGGTGATGGGATTGGATATAGATGCTGTCTCCTAGATGAATCAAACATACATACATTCCGTTTTCTTAATATTAGATGTTAAAGTGGTTATCTTGCAGCCAGTTATGTAAATGCTGCAAATCTATGTTAAGTTTGTAATTAACTGTGTCAGTGTTTTTGAACCAGACAGAAAAAAAACCAAGTGTCCATCAGCATAGATAACAAAAACTAGAAAAATTAAGCACATAAGGAAGATCATTAATGTACATAAGGAAAAAGTAAAGGACCCTAAAATACTGCCCTGTGGAACTCCCATAGAACACACTTGTGGCTGTGATGTTGTTTCTGAGCCGATTTTTACAGTCTGAGGATCTATCACTTAAATATGATATAAACATATCTACTTGCGGAGGAGGACAAATGAAAAGTAAGAAGTTTATTTTAACAAAAAATATGATTAACTGTATCGAAGGCTTTCGAAAATCTATGTATACAACTCCAGTAACCTGACCTTATTTAAAGACGCACGTATCTGCTCAGTACATCAAAAAGCAGCAAAGCGAACACTAGGTGACCGCCATGGTGCGAAAAGCCATGTGGCAATCACTGAGCAGTTATTGTCTTCAAGGTATATAATTAGTTGATTATATAATGTTTTTCAAGTAGCTTAGAAACAGTGTTGGGAGAAATTGCATTGGGCACGGTAGTTGGTAGTTGGAGGACATTGGGTGGATTATCCAGACTTAATCAAACGGGGTTTGGATTGGGCCGTTTTCCAAGGCAATTTTATTTGTTTTTTTTCATGAGTCAGTGAGAAGAGCTACCAGTTATGGATATTTGTAACTGTAGGGTGACGTGAATGATCATGAATATTAGTGTGATTCACGCCTGAGAAGACAAAGTCCCACATAATGAGCTGCATAAAGGACCTTAGAGTTAGGTGTGACTGAGAGGGAAGAGTTACAAGAAAGAATGTGAGGACAAAATAAATGTATATATTTTTTGTTTGTAGTTTATTTAGAATACAAAGTCCCACATAATGAGCCAAATTGAATTCATTTTGCCGGTGCAGATAAAGAGTTATAGGAACAATCAAAGCGACTTTCAAAAGCTGAATTTTTAGTATTCATTGACTCTAGTCACACATCCTTCCGAATCAATTCTAATATCTGATTTGCCTACTAAAAAAAAAATATATATATATATATATATATAATATATATTAGTATATATTAATATTATCTATTTCTTGTCAATATTATGATGTTGCAAAGAGCTGAGAATAATTTTCAGATCTTCTTTGATGAAAAGAAAAGTTCAGAAGACAACCTGCCATCGTTTGTAACATGATAAATGTTATTTTCAACCACGTGTGTGCAATACAAAGTTTTAATTTCTATATATACTGACTCCAAGCTTTTGAATCGTTATAGTGTCTATCGTGTACACTCCGAGCAGACTGGAGTAATGATGCATGAAAAAATTAGCTTTGATTATAGCAATTAAATTACATGTCAAATAATAATGAAATGAGAAACCAGTTATTTTAAATATAAAAAATATTTCAGAATATTGCTGATTTTGTATATGAAAAATATTTCAGAATATTGCTGTTTTTAGCCTTGGTGCGCATGAACGATTTCTTTCTAAACAAAAACAGAAGAGAAAAAAAAATCACCAAGACAGAATAGTGTCCATGCTGAAATATAATAAATGCGAACATTACATACCTGGCATTTCCAAAAGGATATATTGTTTATGTGCTCTGAAGGACATATTTTTTGGTAAATTAAATAAAAAAAATAAAACATTTTTGAAGAGACTATGGGCTGTGTGCCTCGCTTGGTCTTAGCTGTGTTCCGGGTTCCTGAGTGGGCTGATTTATTGCATTTGGCTCACTTTGCAATCAGGTTCTTGCACTGTTTCCTCAGTATCTGAAATACAAAAAAAAAAGTAAGCATGCTGTGTACACAAATAAACTACATTATTATCATGATTGTGATGGTCAGTGATATAGTATTAATTTATAGAAAAAAAAGAAACACATTGTCCGCATAGCACACATATTATCAGTGATATTTACAGCTTACTTGATACATATTACACCTCGTGACGATCGCGAAACAGCCAATGAGAGGGTATAACACATTCTAAAATTATTACACCAGAGCAGATATTCATGAACAGCAGTTAGTTACATTCATAAACACAAGCCATGCTTTGTATGTCTCAATGCCTATACAAATCAAACTATTAGTTATATTTATAGCACATATGGCTATATCTCGTGGAACAGAGACTAGCCTATCACAGAAACGTTTTATCAAACTTTCTTACTGACAGTATAGGCTAGTAACATTATAACTAATATTACTTTTATGATATATTGTTGTCTATGTTATAGAAACTAAAAAAAAGTAAATAAAATACAAAAATTAAAAATAGTCCTGCACAAGTTAAACATTTAGATGCTGTGAATGAAACTTCATGTTTCACTTGGATTATACATTTAGTCAGGAAGTTTATAGTTGGAAAAAGTCTAACTAGTAAATGTGTACAAAAAAAAAAAAAAAAAAAAAAAAAAAAAAAAAAAAAAAATAAAAAAAAAAAAAAAAAAAAAAAGTTATGTAAAATAAAATACAAGTTAGTGTGAAAACTAATACAAGTGGTAATAAGATACTTACTTAGGTGTTATGATCTCTGCTGGAATTCAAGCCGCTATATTTTATTTTATTTTTTTTCTGCTGTAATCTAAAGCTTATTCCTACTCAGCACGTTCTTCTTGAGGTGACATTCTGTCTTATTCCTCTCAGTGCAAAGAGAACAGTAAAATTAAAAAAAAAAAAAACTTGAGGTACAGTCTTGCTGATTTTGTCTTTGCTGTGATGATGGGAATTTACATGCCGTGCTGCTTCACGTGGGACCATTATATTATCTATAGCGTGCTCAGCGTGTCACATTAATATAATGAAGGGAGACTTGAAAGACTGGACATTCGTGTTGTTTTCATATGGATACTTATCACAGAATATTTGTTTTAAGACTTGCTTAGTTTAAAAGTCTAGACATGTGAAGCTTTTATAGATAGTTCTCTTGTATCTATTTGGTAAGTATTTGTTCTGTTACAGTTCATTTTTAATGACGCGCTTTCTAAATGCAGATTCACGCAGACCAAGGCGGCAGACAGAGCACCCTGTTTTGTTTTCTTTATTTATAAATGCACAAAGTTTTGTGTGTTATTGTGTGTATACAAATAAAAGTGCAGAAGAGTTTACCCAGCTGGTGAAGGGCTGAGCGGTTCAGGTGTGGTCTTGGGAACCAAAACAAGAATTTTTTTCTCTTCACTCTCTCGTCTCTGTCTCTCCTCATCCTTCCGTCTCCTTCTCTCTCACCTCACAAAACAATACACCCAGGTGCTGTAGCCCACTGTGACAGGCCCAGGCCCCCAGGGGGTGGGGAGTAGGAAGTAGAGTGCATTCTCGTGGGTACCCCCCGGCCTGCAAGGTACAGTACAGAGTGAGGACAGTGGAGTGAATGATAATGAGTGACACCTGTGCCACTCACCGGTACCAAAGATTTGCAACGTGAAAACAGTGGCGATTTCTGTGATCGTGGGCTCTTAAACGGTGGTCCTATGTCAGTGTGAGAGAGGTTCAAAGACTAGCCGTTGTCATGGTCTTGCGACCAAAGATAGCCTACAAAAATTTCTGGCAGTGTCAGAAATTCCTACATGATCATTGCACAGTGTTTTGCTGCTACAAAAAAAAAATCACCTACATCTAATGACCAGCCAATAAAAATGTGACATGAAAATCAACACAACAACCCAGCGCTAAAACATAAAACTGCTTACCTCATATCCTTTCCTCTTTTGCTGCTTTCCACTTTTTTTTTAGCACCACATAAAAACTACAACTGCCAAAGTGTATTCTCATGCTCTTTTTGTTTACCACTAGCGCATACTTGATGTTTTATTCTTTAATAGAAACTTGCGTGTAGCCTCCCGAGAAAATGAGGTGTAGAACGGATTAAGACTCTTTTGCAGGCCCCGGTTCTTAGCGTTATAGAAGGGTGGGCTAGCAGATATCATGGTCTCTGGTAATTATTTATTATTTGTGGAGGGTGGGGATGGATGGGTGGGATACAGACTAGCAAATTTAGACTGTAGATATTGCTATTCAACTATGTAACTAATTGCTGTATTGTTGATATAATGTACACTGAAAAAAAAAAAGGCAATATCATGCTTTCAATGGGCAGCCTCTAGCGAACCATAGAATATCATTAACTTTCCTCAACAAAATTAATAACTTTTTTTCTTTACTGAAAGTAAAAAAATGGCCCCCCCTCTTTGTTCTTTTATCCTGGATCATTGTTTTTACACTGGTGATTCTTTTAACCAAGTTTTTTTTTCTTTTTTTTTTTTTTTTTTCATTATACCAAACCAAGGCCGGGACTAATGTCAACTCTAGAAAATTAGGGGGGACCAGTTGTTTTGAGGAAAATAAAGACCATACCTCTATGGTAACTGTTATTTTATTTAAGGAACTCAAATAAATATAGGGGATTAATTGATTCTAGGGAAAGGGATATAATTAAAAGAAGAAAAGAAGAACAGTAAAAGAACAAGATAAGAGATTTTTGCAAGTTAATCAATCTGAACGGCAAATAATACTTTTATTTTATTTTAACATATGCACCATTCAATTTTATTTTGTATTCCTAATATTGTGGAAAATGCAAAAAACAGAAAAATACTATTATCGTCCCATTCAAATGACTTTAGACAATGGTTACATGTTACATGAATCACAAATGAACAGGGTCTACAGTTTACTTCAATTCATTGGATATGGTGGTGGGTTGGTCGTTTAAGTCTTTGCAAAACAATTGTGAAAATAGCTATTACAGCGTTTTTGCTATTGGTACCCTTCACTGAAGCCATCCACGGTGAAACTTTGCGCTCGGTTGTCTGTGAAAAGTGAAGCCGCCTTCTTTGATTTGATTGGTTAATAAATCAATATATTTTGACAATGATGAGCAACTGCTTAGATGGCTGGAGCTGAAGCAGACCCAGAAAAATGTACAAACCATGTTTATCCTTTGAAAATTCCTGAAAGCAAAACACTTTGTGAGCCAACTGCTGCCTATAAGTAAACGAACGCAACTTTCACATCACACAAGCTCATTTTGGTGTTGTTTTTTCTAAACATGGTGGTCATTTAAGCATTGCAGTGTGTTTTTTATTACATTCAATTTAACAGGCATTAACAGCAAGTCAGAATGGGTACGCTTTAAACTGAACTGTATACATGGCCCTTTTTGTTATATCTGCAGTAAAATGACATTATTGAATAGAGCTCAGGTAATTTTCAGTGGTAGGCTAAGGCACATATTCAGTGTAGATAACGTATTAAACGTCCCGTAATACCGCACACTGATAGCGCTCAAATATTTCTGCCCTGATTTTGTTCATTGGTCCAGCGCTCTCCCCTTCCCGCAACAGACTGATGTCCTCCCGCGTGAAATGTAGCACCCGTTTGGGCAAGCACAGACAATTTGGGTGTGGCTCAACCTGCCCACTGACGAGAGGGGGGGGGGGGTGACAAAGCCTGGAGCCGGTGTTCCACTTCTCTGCCTGTGCTTTGTGATTGTGTTTCTTGGATTACTGTTTTGTCCCTGTTTGCTGATCAGATTTTAATCAGTGTGTTTGACCTCTAGTTAAACTGATTCATCAACACTGCCTCATGTGTGTCTGTTACAAGAACTTTCAGACAATGTCCCTTGGTCTCACAACTTTAACAAAAATAAAGTTAGTAGAATGTCACAAGAAAGGTTTTAGGATCCTTTAAAATAACATTATAATCATGACAAGAAAACTTTTCAGAAAGACATTTTATAACTTTTTCAAAACAATGATCCATCAATGTTTTTGCTACCTTGGATATTTGTGTTCGTGTTTCCTTGTATAGATAATTTTATACTAAACCAATCCATGTTGGTAGCAGATACAGTTTCAGGCTTGACCTTTGATCTTCAGTAGAATCGAGGTACTCAACACCCCAATCCCAGCCCTTAATAAGCAGGTAATTGCAACCACTTACACTCTGTCAACCTTAAGCCCAAAATGCATTGGAGGAAAAAAAGTGGCCATAGTCCAGAAACTGCAGCCATATGGCATGTTGTCTGTCATGAAAGCTTTTGAGCTTGTTCCAACTCGACGGAGATGTTTGTTAACACTCCAGAGCTTTGTGGTGGTATTTTGACACATTCCAAGAACACATTCCGTGACCCAAGAACATCATGGAGAAACATCAACCTCAGGATCATCAGGATTAGCTTGCAGAGCTCTAACTGATTAGCTATGAACATGTACATACAAATACAAGATTTTTTCTAGTTCATATACCTCTGTGCATGTCAGAAGCTCACAGAAGAGTGATTTAAAAGTGTCCATGAGGTGATTTGTTCTCATAGATGTTTTGCGCGTTTGCACGTGTTTGTATGTGGATTCCTGCACGTGCATTGCCCTTTATTCAAAATAATTTTTAAAATTTATGTATTTGAATTACTTATAACATTTACATGCTTTTGGATTAAACCGTTTTAACATAAACTAAATGTGATGCATGTTCATCAATTGCAGTGCAGAGGACTGGTTCTAGACATTTGGAGACCCTAGGCAAAATTCATATTGGATTTTTCAGGATTTTTTGATGATTAAAAGGTTGTTTAAAATATAAAGAATAGAAATCTTTAATAACAATATAAGACTTTACTGTCACTGTTTTTATTAGTTTAACACATCCTTGCTGAATATTGCTGTTGGTTTTTTTTTTTATTCTGCATTTTTGATCAAATAATTGCAGGCTTGATGAGCATACGAGACTTCTTTCAAAAACATTAAAAATAGTTATGTGCCCAAACAGAGCCGTAGACAGGGTTTTAAATTTACCAAGGTCCTAACCCCCATATAAAAAACTATGTCAGCAGTATATTATTTGTCAATGCCAGCTCGCTGCTGTTGATTGATAATATTTTATAGTCTTTTCTTGTCAGTGAACAAAGTTAAACAAATGGCTGACCAATATTTCTATTTTTTATGAATCATTTTATTAAACAAGTTACTTTAGTGAAGGCTACCCGGAAAGCCACGTAAGTTTAATAAATTCACAATATGTACCAAATTATAGCCTGATAACAAAATGCTTCTTGTCTTGTTCCCTCACGTTGCGAATCACATTACATGAAGCATTCAAAAGGCAAAATATATCAAATATATATGATATGAAATGTTTGGCTACTTACATCTTACACCGCAGCAAAAATGACTGCCCACTGCTCCGGTGTGTGTTCACTGCTGTGTGTGTGCGCTTTTGGATGGGTTAAAAGCAGAGCACGAATTCTGAGTATGGGTCACCATACTTGGCTGTATGTCACGTCACATTCATAATATGATATTATGTATTGCATTACCTTAAATATGCACTATACACACAAATCAAATGTAAGCGAAAGAGACAATCACAACTAAGCAGAAAAGAAGTTCATTTCTACAATATATAATTAAAGTGCCCCTATTATGGATTTTTGAAAATTACCTTTCATGCAGTGTGTAACACAGCTCTAAGTGAATTTAAAACATTCTGCAAAGTTTTAAATCTAAAAGTGCACCGTGTATAAAGTTATTGTCTTTCAAAAGAAAGAGTTGACACCGGGTCATGCAAACAAGTCGTTTTCAAGGTGACGTCAAACTGAAACATTAGCATATTTATGCCCACCCACTTGTTGTGCATGCAGACCTGGGAAAACTTGAACCTCACCTCCCTCAAACACCGTGGCGGATTTGTGTGGAGAAGATGCTGTGCTCTGCACTGTGAGAGGGGAGATCCGTTGGGGTATGTTTAAAAATCTCCCAACTCATTTTTCTCCTCCAACTCCAAAATCGCTGCAGAAGCACCGACCCAGTGTTTACAAAGTGAACATGCAAGGATGGTCAAACACTCTTTCCCCCAAAAAAATAAATCAATAAATTAAATTTAAACAACGATGTAGGACGATTTTGAAGTTGGAGGAGAAAAGTGTTATGAGTTTTGTAGACATACCCTGCCTTGAACCGTTGTACACAGAGTATGCATGTGCATGGCAGAGCTAGACAAGAGAAAAAAGTGTATATTTTATTTATTTTTTTAAGAAAATGACAGATCGTTTCGTTATGTATGTTGCAACTGATAAATTATTTGCGTTTGAAGAAAGGGAGACATGAACATCTTGGATGATCGTAAAGATTGTTATTCACGCTGGCGCTAATGATGTTCGACTTCGCCAGTCGGAGATCACTAAAAATAACATTAAAGAGGTGTGTGAACTTGCAAGCATGATGTCAGACACTGTAATATGCTCTGGTCCCTTCCCTGCTTACCGTGGTGATGAGATGCATAGCAGATTGTCATCACTCAATGGCTGAATGTCTAAGTGGTGCCCGCAGAATAACATAGGTTTCATAGACAATTGGACGAGCTTTTGGGGCAGACCTGACCTGTTGAAAAGAGATGGTCTTCATCCCTCCTGGGGTGGTGCTGCTCTTCTCTCTAGTAATATGGCACATAGTCTTAGAGTCTGTACTTGACTAACTGGGGCCCAGGTCAGGAAGCAGACAGACTGGCTAAACCGACCGTCTGCTAGCCGCCTCGGATAAACAAATGATAAAGCTTGGCTTATTGAATATCAGGTCCCTTTCTACGAAAGCACTTTTTGTAAATAATATGATCACTGATCATAATCTAGATGCACTCTGTTTGACAGAAACCTGGCTAAAACCTGATGATTACATTATTTTAAATGAGTCTACACCCCAAGATTACTGTTATAAACATGAACCCACGTCTAAAAGGTAAAGGGGGAGGTGTTGCTTCAATTTATAACAATGATTTCAGGATTTCTCAGAGGGCAGGCTTCAAGTATAACTCGTTTGAAGTATTGGTGCTTAATATAACATTATCCAGAGAAACAAATGTTAATGATAAATCCCCTGTGATGTTTGTGCTGGCTGCTGTATACAGGCCACCAGGGCACCATACAGACTTTATTAAAGAGTTTGCTGATTTTATATCCGAGTTAGTGCTGGCTGCCGATAAAGTTTTAATTGTTTGTGATTTTAATATCCATGTTGATAATGAAAAAGATGCACTGGAATCAGCATTTATAGACATCCTGAACTCTATTGGGGTTAGACAACACGTCTCAGGACCTACTCATTGTCGAAATCATACTCTAGATTTAATACTGTCACATGGAATTTATGTTGATGGTGTTGAAATTATGCAGCCAAGCGATGATATCTTAGATCATTATTTAGTTTTGTGCAAACTTCATATAGCTAAAACTGTAAATTCTACTTCTTGTTAAAAGTATGGTAGAACCATCACTTCTACCACAAAAGACTGCTTTGTAAGTAATCTTCCTGACGTATCCCAATTCCTTAGCATATCCAAAACCTCAGAAAAACTTGATGATGTAACAGAAACGTCTTGGTTATGTATGTAACCCTCGTTCCCTGAAGGAGGGAATGGAGACGTTACGAATGGGATCTCACCCGAGAGCCCAATCACCTTCGAGTGGTACAAAACGAGCCAATGGTACACAAAGTACCTTGGTCTGCGGGATTTGCATCGCAAGCTCCGCCCCGCAAAGCGGGTATATAAGGAGCAACGCGAGCAACTGGCATTCAATTCTTCGCTGAGGAGCCGAGCCAGTGACCCGGCCATTCAGCGGAACAGCGATGTGGTAAGGGGACGTAACGTCTCCGTTCCCTCCTTCAGGGAACGAGGGTTACATACGTAACCAAGACGTTCCCTTTCAGTCTGTCACGTTCGACGTTACGAATGGGGTCCCTTACAAAACGCCACATGGCTGTCTTCCAGCGACCCTTGTGAGTGAGTGCACCCTGTCGTGTGGCCAGCACGAGTGAGGGCCTATAGCTCACACAGAATACACTGGGTAGCATATTCCAGCTGGACGTATGCTAGCAGGCCGCCTGCCCGTGGGGAGGACTTACCGAAGGCAGGTATCTACCAAGGCGGTGATACATAAGAACTCTGAGGTACCCAGCCCGCAGGGTGGAAGTTTCAACGACAGAGCTGGCAAGGGGCTTGCCAAGGGAAAGACACATGCTGCAGAGAGACTTACTGTGAGAGATACACACGTGGGATTACCCAGAAAGGGGAATCACCACACACATGGAGGCACCTAGTCCCACACAGGGCTGACCAAAGCGCATGTACGCAAGTGTTGGACATCAACAGTGCTGGAGGAACCCAGGGTTCTGACTGAGGAACTCACCTGAGGGGAATAGCGCACGCATCCAGTCCATGGAGTGGAATGGCGCAGCAAGCGGATTGACACCGAGCAGGTCCTTACTGGCCCGAAGGGGCGAGTACCCGGGAGGACACGGGCTCTACACGGAGATTATAAAATCTCGCGAATGTGTTAGGTGTCGCCCAGCCCGCAGCTCTACAGATGTCTGCTAGCGAGGCGCCATGCGCCAGCGCCCGCGCCCAGGAGGAAGCTACGCTCCTAGTTGAGTGAGCTCTCACCCCTAGGGGGCATGGCAGGTCTTGAGCCTGATAAGCCAGGACAATGGCATCCACTATCCAGTGGGATAACCTCTGCTTGGAGACAGCCTTTCCCTTCTGCTGGCCTCCGTAACAGACAAAGAGCTGGTCTGAGGTCCTAAGGCACCGAGTTCTGTCCACATAGGTGCGAAGCGCACGTACTGGACAGAGCAGTGCCAAGGCTGGGTCTGCCTCCTCCAGGGGCAGCGCTTGCAAGTTCACCACCTGATCCCTAAAAGGAGTGGTGGGAACTTTGGGCACGTACCCAGGCCGGGGTCTCAGGATAACGTGAGAGTTAGCCGGCCCGAATTCCAGGCACGCTTCGTCAAATGAAAATGCCTGCAGGTCCCCGACCCTCTTCACCGAAGCCAAAGCCGTCAGGAGAGCAGTTTTCAAAGATAAAAACTTTGGCTCTACTGAGAGCAAGGGTTCGAAGGGAGCTCTCTGCAGTGCTGATAGAACCACTGCGAGGTCCCAAGAGGGGACTTGCTGAGGGCGAGGCGGGTTAAGCCTCCTTGCTCCTCTCAGGAACCTGATGATCAGATCGTGCCTCCCAAGAGACTTACCTTCAACAGGGTCATGGTGAGCCGAAATGGCGGCCACATAGACTTTGATGGTGGAAGGAGACAGCCTTCGTTCCAACCCCTCCTGAAGAAAGGAAAGCACTGACCCAATCGGACATTTCCAGGGGTCCTCACGCCGTGAAGAACACCAAGTGACGAAGAGGTTCCACTTCAAAGCATAGGCGTGTCTGGTGGACATGGCTCTAGCTGAAGTGATGGTAGCTACCACCTGTGGTGGCAATGTACCTAAACCTTCCGTGACCCGTCCAGAACCCAAACATGTAGGTTCCACAGATCGGGGATGTGGGTGCCAGAGGGTGCCCCGTCTCTGAGAAAGTAGGTCCTTCCTCAGAGGAATTGGCCAGGGAGGGGCTGTCGCGAGGAGTACAAGTTCGAGGAACCAGGTCCGGCCGGGCCAAAAAGGCGCAACCATGAGGACCTGCTCCTCGTCCTCCCTGATCTTGCACAACGTCTGTGCAAGAAGGCTCACTGGGGGAAACGCATACTTGCGCAGGCCCAGCGGCCAGCTGTGTGCCAGGGCGTCCGTGCCGAGGGTGCCCTCGGTCAGGGAGTAAAACAACTGGCAGTGGGAATTTTCTGGAGAGGCAAACAGGTCTACCTGAGCATCTCCGAAGTGTTCCCAAATCAGCTGAACCGACTGGGGGTGGAGTCTCCATTCCCCGGGGTGAGACTGCTGCCGTGAGAGCTCGTCGGCTGCACGATTGAGCCTGCCCGGGATGTGAATGGCACGAAGCGACCTCAGATGCTTGTGACTCCACAAGAGGAGATGGCGAGCGAGTTGCGACATGCGGCGGGAGCGTAGACCACCCTGACGGTTGATGTACGCTACGGTCGCAGTGTTGTCCGTACGGACCAGAACGTGCTTGCCCTTCTGCAGGGCCCTGAAGCGGTGCAGAGCAAGACGTACTGCTAGCAACTCGAGGCAATTGACATGCCACTGAAGTCGGGGTCCTGTCCAGGAGCCCGATGCAGCATGCCCGTTGCACATGGCACCCCAGCCCGTGGCAGAGGCATCTGTTGACACAACAACATGTCTGGACACCGGTTGTAGGGGCACGCCGGCCCGTAGAAACAAGGGGTCCAACCACGGGTTGAAGTTTCGGCGGCAGGCCGGAGTGATGGTCACTCGGAGCGTGCCCCGTTGCCATGCCCATCTCGGGACTCGTTCGTGAAGCCAGTGCTGAAGCGGTCTCATATGGAGTAACCCGAGCGGTATGACTGCCGCCGCGGATGCCATATGCCCCAGGAGCCTCTGAAACAGTTTCAGTGGAACCGCTCTCTTGCCCTCGAATTGTCTCAGGCAATTCAGCAGTGACTGCGTGCGCTCATCTGTAAGCTGCGCGAACATGGCGACCGAGTCTATTTCCATACCGAGAAAAGAGATCCTCTGCACAGGGGAGAGCTTGCTCTTTTCCCAGTTGACCTGAAGACCCAGTCGGGCAAGGTGTCTGAGCACCAGATCCCTGTGCTCGCACAACCGTTCTCGAGAGTGAGCTAGGATCAGCCAGTCATCGAGGTAGTTGAGGATACGGACACCTTGTTCCCTGAGAGGAGCCAGGGCTCCCTCCGCAACCTTCGTAAAGATGCGGGGAGACAGGGCCAACCCGAATGGGAGAACCTTGTACTGATATGCCTGCCCCTCGAAAGCAAACCGAAGAAAGGGTCTGTGTCGAGGAAGAATGGAGACATGATAGTACGCGTCCTTCAGGTCGATCGCTGCAAACCAATCCATCGGACGAATGCATTCGAAAATGCGCTTTGGCGTTAGCATCTTGAACGGGAGTCTGTGCAGAGCTCGGTTTCAAAGCACGCAAGTCCAGGATTGGCCGTAACCCACCTGTTTTCTTGGGTACTATGAAGTAAGGGCTGTAAAAGCCGGACTTCATGTCGGCTGGAGGGACCGGCTCTATCGCGCCCTTTGCCAGCAAGGTCGCGACCCTCCGCGCGCATGACAGGGGCATCTTTGCCCACCATCGTCGCGCGGGACACCCCGAAACCTGGGGGGACGCCGGGCGAACTGAATCGCATAGCCGAGCCTGAGCGTCCGGATGAGCCAGCGGGAAGGCCTGGGGAGCTCTAGCCAGGCTCCCAGAAACCGAACCAGCGGGGTCAAGGGAACTACAGGCGTACCCACGGTGGGGCAGCGTGGTGGAGCAGACAGCCCCAGCATGGGAGGCATAGCGTCCCTCAGCGGGGGTAGTGCGGGAGTGCGGGCACTCGTCTGCAACTCCAAGCAGCAAAGAGGGCATGAGAAGGCGAAGGCCGAGCGGGGAGGGGAGGAGGCCACAGGGGGGCGCCCTCGGCGACGAGCAGGCTGCGGCGGGCTGCGCCGGTGGCGGGGTGAAAGCAGCAGTGGGCCGCCGGGGCAGGATGTGTCTGATGGCCTCAGACTGCTTCTGGGCGGCAGAGAACTGCTGGGCAAAGCTCTCTACCGCGTCGCCGAAGAGGCCATCCTGGGAGACCGGGGAGTTGAGGAGCTGAGCCCGATCAGACTCCCTCATGTCTGCCAGGTTCAGCCATAGGTGGCGCTCCTGGACCACCAAAGTGGACATCACCTGACCACAAGGAGCGCGCAGTGACCTCGTCGCCCGGAGAGCGAGGGTCGGTAGCAGTGCGCGCCTCCTGCAAAACCCCTGGGTCAGCACTGCCCTCGTGCAGCTGCCGGAGCAGCTTGGCCTGATAGACATGAAGTGAGGCCATGGCATGCAAGGCAGAGGCGGCCTGGCCCGCAGCTCTGTAAGCCTTGGCCACAAGAGTGGATGAGAACTTACAGGCCTTGGAGGGCAGCTTGGGACCACCACGCCAAGCGGAGGCGCTCTGTGGACACAGTTGCATAGCAACAGAACGCTCCACCGGGGGAATCCCAGCATACCCCTTGGCCGCCCCGCCATCGAGGGCAGTGAAGGCGGAGGAAGTACCAGAACGGTTTCGGGCAGTTAAAGGTGCCTTCCATGAACTGGTTACTTCCTGGTGTACTTCAGGGAAGAAAGGAACCAGAGGGGGGTGCTGGCGATCCGCATGAGCAGCCCCCAGGAACCAGTCATCCAGCCTCGAGCGCTCGGGACAGGGCGGAGGATTCCACTCAAGTCCGATGCTCTCCACTGCCCGGGAAAGCACGGTCGTCAGCTCGGGATCGGACTTGGACAACGCTGGCACTCCTGAGGGAGGCAACGCAGCCGAACCCTCATCTCCCGAGGACTCAAGCCCGCCTTGTGATGCGGCGATCGACATACGGTCCTCTTCGCGAGCCCCGAATGAGATCTCAGGAGCCTGAGAGGGTCCAGCAAACTCATCCGGAAACTCAACCGGCTGCGGCGTATGTGGGGGGGTGTGGCCCGAGGAGGTTGGCTCGTCGGGGAAGCCCACACAGTAACCCTCAGATCACCCTGGCCACCAGCCGAAGTAGCCCTCTTACTAGAAGAAGAGCTAGAACGGGGTGTGGCAGAGGGGACTCTATACCTTTTAAGGTAATCGAGTCTCGATCTCAACGCCGAGATGGTCATGTCCCCCGCAATGAGAACATGATACCATCCATGAACGCAGTCTCAGCGTGCTGAAAGCCCAGACACGTGACACAGCGATCGTGACTGTCACGAGGAGCGATGTATCGACCGCACCCAGAAACGCACGGGCGAAATGACATCTTTAAAAAGACGCAAATCGGCCCGTATCTCTTTTTGTGAAAGAAATCTTGCTCTTTCAGAGGTTGTTGAAGCACTCAGGGGAACGCGGGAGCTGTCGCAGGAAACCCAGACGAACCGCTGAATCGCGCCGTCACACCAACACCAGCTCTTGCTTGTAACACTCCGGTGATAGCAGCAAGCGATGTGCTCGGCTCCGAAGCGAAAGCTTGAATGCGAGTTGCTCGCGTTGCTCCTTATATACCCGCTTTGCGGGGCGGAGCTCGCGATGCAAATCCCGCAGACCAAGGTACTTTGTGTAACATTGGCTCGTTTTGTACCACTCGAAGGTGATTGGGCTCTCGGGCGAGATCCCATTCGTAACGTCGAACGTGGACCGACTGAAAGGGAACTATGGACTCTCTCTTTTTTCTAGCATTTTAAATACAGTTGCTCCTTTACGCTTAAGGAAGGTTAAGGAAAGAAAACAGTCTGACACCGTGGTGTAATGAGCACACTCGCACCCTAAAGAGAGCAGCCCGGAAAATGGAGCACAGCTGGAGTAAAACAAAACTAGAGGTATTTCGTATTGCTTGGAGGGAAAGTAACCAACCTTACAGAAAAGCATTAAAAATTGCTAAATCTGATTACTTTTTTACTTCTCTTTTAGAAGAAAACAAACATAATCCCAGGTATGTATTCAATACAGTGGCTAAATTGACGAAAAATAAAGCATCAACAAGTGTTGACATTTCCCAACATCACAGCAGTAATGACTTTATGAACTACTTTACTTCTAAAGTCAATACTATTAGAGATAAAAATTGTAAAACCATGCAGCCAACAGCTACAGTATCACATCAGAGAGTGCACTGTAGATCCCCTGAGGAACAGTTCCACTCATTCTCTACTATAGGAGAGGAAGAATTGTATAAACTTGTTAAATCATCTAAACCAACAACATGTATGTAAGACCCTATTCCATCTAAGCTCCTAAAAGAGGTGCTTCCAGAAGTCACAGATCCTCTTCTGACTATTATTAATTCCTCATTGTTATTAGGATATGTCCCCAAAACCTACAAACTGGCTGTTATTAAGCCTCTCATCAAAAAAACCACAACTTGACCCCAAAGAACTAGTTAATTATAGACCGATCTTGAATCTCCCTTTTCTTTCCAAGATACTAGAAAATGTAGTTTCCTCACAATTATGTTCCTTCTTAGAGAAAAATGGCATCTGTGAGGATTTCCAGTCAGGATTTAGACCGTATCATAGTACTGAGACTGCTCTCCTTAGAGTTACAAATGACCTGCTCTTATCATCTGATCATGGTTGTATCTCTCTATTAGTGCTATTGGATCTTAGTGCTGCGTTTCGACACTATTGACGACAGGTATTCTTAGTAAAGTGGAAAACCTCATTCAGAAATGTTAATCCAGCTAGTCCAAAATGCATGCTCTATGGGTGGTTGTTCTGCAAGCAGCTAGAGTTCTTACTAGAACCAGGAAGTATGATCATATTAGCCCGGTCCTGTCAAACACTGCACTGGCTCCCTATTAAACATCGTATAGATTTTAAAATCTTGCTTATTTCTTATAAAGCCCTGAATGGTTTAGCACCTCAATATTGAACGAGCTCTTGTTACATTATAGTCCTCCACGTCTGCTGCGTTCTCAAAACTCTGGCAATTTGATAATACCTAGAATATCAAAGTCAACTGCGGGCGGCAGATCCTTCTCCTATTTAGCGCCTAAACTCTGGAATAACCTACCTAACATTGTTTGGGAGGCAAGACACACTCTTGCAGTTTAAATCTAGATTAAAGACCGATCTCTTTAACCTGGCTTACACATAACATACTAATACACTTCTAATATCCAAATCCGTTAAAGGAGTTTTAGGCTGCATTAATTAGGTAAACCGGAACCGGGAACACTTCCCATAAAACACCCGATGTACTTGTAACATCATTTGAAGATGGCACTCTACGCTCATATTAGTCTGTTTCTCTCTTATTCCGAGGTCACCGTAGCCACCAGATCCAGTCTTGTATCCAAGTCAGAGGGTCACTGCCGTCACCCAGATCCAGTATTGTATCCAGCCCAGATGGTGTATCAGCACCTAGAAAGGACCTCTTCAGCCCTGGAAAGGACAGCGGAGACCAGGACAACCTGAGCCCCAGAGACAGATCCCCTGTAAAGACCTTGTCTCAGACGACCACCGGGACAAGACCATAGGAAAAAGATGATTCTTCTGCACAATCTGACTTTGCTGCAGCCTGGAATTGAACTGCTAGTTTCGTCTGGTCAGAGGAGAACTGGCCCCCCCGACTGAGCCTGGTTTCTCCTAAGGTTTTTTTTCTCCATTCTGTCACTGATGGAGTTTTGGTTCCTTGCCGCTGTCGCCTCTGGCTTCCTTAGTGTGGGACACTTCATTTACAGTGATATCGTTGACTTGATTGCAAATTATTGCACAAATACTATTTAATCTGAACTGAGCTGCATGATGACATCACTGATTCAGTGATGAACTGCCTTTAACTGTCATTTTGCATTATTGACACCTGACTGTTAATTAATGTTGTTCAGTTGCTTTGACACACTCTTTTGTTTAAAGCGCTATATAAATAAAGGTGACTTGACTTGACTTCACATGGGAGTGAGTAAATTATCAGGATATTTTTATTCTCAAAATGGAGTAATTCTTTTAAAAACTTGCTGTAATGTACTCTGCAGCCTACTGTAGCATGAAAAATACGTGTTTAGTTGTGTGTGTTGTGCTCGCTCCATTCAGCTAGTAGGTCTCTGTCTAACAGCAATATCTGTACACTCACAATTGTCTAGAAATGAATGGCTGAATAGTGAATGTTTGTTTCTTGTTATTACTTGAGTTCTGATAAAGAAATAGAGCAATACGTTAGTGTCCAAACTGCAGTGCTTTATCAATACGTTTCTGCATTGGGCTAACATGTATAACTGTGTATTACTGTGGGCTCAGTAATGGTGATGGGCGTTCTGTTGTTGACCTACTGCTGCACGCAGTAGGCCAATCACGACAGACTGTGTCATCAGACCAATCACCGCAGTTTAGCGTCACGCAAAGGAGGAGTTCGGAAAAATGAATCTTTAAATGAATCGTTTGGGAGTCATTGAGCAAAAAAGGAAAAAATAAATGCATATTTTAAGACAATGAAAGTGTTTTTTGACCTTGCATGCATATCAATCTGTTGTTGTGGACTCCAAAAACCAAAATATGAACCTTTCATTACTCATAATAGGGGCACTTTAAGAGTTATGTTAGAGCGGTAATGTAATCATCAGCAGAAACACTCATCTGTGGTCCTTTTTTTGAAACATTAAAAAATTTTTCTAATATATTTGCTTTTTGACTTTGATTACAAACTTCTTTGCTTTTACTTTTGTAGCTATTTTGCAAGTCAGCTCGTGACGCAATGTCATACATTGCAATCACTCCAAAATAGATGACGATAAGTCACACACCTGCATTAGGAGCTGTACTTTCTTTGCGTGTCTATTTAGCCTTTTGCTTTACAGCACCTGAAGGATTTGTTCGTTTACTGCAAACATTCAGACGGCGGGACCCACTTTGAAACAGCAACATTAATTGGTTTAATTACAGGTGAGTGACAATTCACCTATATCCAGGGAACAATGAGGCTAGTATTATTTTGCAGCCTGTCTTGACTGGTGGACTAGAGTGTACGGATGTTATGGAGGCCCCACCTCAAAGCCTGAGGCCCTAGGCAATTGCCTGCTCTGCCTATATTGGTAGCGCTGGCCCAACAGAACTCTTACTTTTTTGTTACCTATTTCATTTATTTATGATTGACAAAAATGCATCACATTATGTTAATTAGTTTGTTTATGTTAAAACTGCATAATCCAAATTGGAAGGAAATGTTATATGCAAATCAAAAACACATCTTAAATTTAGATCTAAGTATTTTTGAGTGTTATGAGTATATATTATGATCACCTGATGTTTATTTTGTTCAGTGACACATCCTATAATGCATTTGGCATCTGCTGGTTATGACTGTCTGTTTCGGGTCAGCAGGTCTGATTAGCATTGCAGCAGTGCATTGAGATCACTGGAAAAGTTCAGACAAAGCATTTGAATATCAGCAGATGTGAACTGAGGACAAATGTGTGCATGACTCTAAATCATCCACAAAACTAATGAGGCTTGCTGCAAACTGTGCTTTAATTCTGTTTCTTGAATTGTCTTTTCTCTAATGAGATGAAAATTTCTTAAAGCCAGACAAATTGAGAAGAAATAACTTTTTATTCTTTCTTCACTTGAAGACCATGAAGAACATGGGTTAAATTCCCAGGAAATGCATGGACTAAAAATGTAAATCTTGAATGCAACTTTAAAGCAAATCACTTTTGGGGAAAAGAAAAAGTGTCAAATGCCGAATGCATCATTGTAAAATGTTTTCTATTTTCTACTTTAACAACTGAAAAAAATAAATAAATAAATAAAACAAAAAATAATAATATAAAAACTAGTGCAGAAAGACGGAACGCTCATATTAAACACTGATATTAAAGACACAATCACTGAAAACACCTCTTAATATCTTAAAATTAATACAGTTTAATTAATACATTAATACAAATTAATAATACTGTTCTGGAATACAGATATTAACTTCTGGAATCACAACATGAAGTGTGGTTAATTAATATTTAATATTAATTAATCATTTAATAAATTAATTTTAAAAAGTTTGGAAAACAAAATGAACACTAAAAGTCTGAAATAGTATTTTTTGTATTTATTTTATTTATTTATTTTTTACTTTGAAAAATAATTTTTTGTATACTGAAAATATTTTTAATGTTTATCTTCGTATTGATGTACATAAAAAGAGGGTTGAAAACTACCCATCTTCCTTTTAGGGCATTTATTGAGCCTTTGTTGTGTAAGCCAATTTGACAATGTATGTTTCATTTGGTTGGTGTGAAAGCTATTTACAAAGACATCAGGCACTTGATTTTTGTGACATTGGGATGTTGTGTAATGTGTTTATCCAAAGCGACCACTGCATTCAAAATACACAGTTTATCAGAAATGGAACCCTTGACTTTTGACGCTGCTAATGGCACGCTCTAGTGATTGAGCTAGGAAGGCTTGTCATTGCTTTTGTCTCCACAGAATGGTCATTTTTGAGAAGCTCGCCACTCTTTGCTTTTACCGGCATTCTTGCAGTGAGTCTGCATCCAGGCGGGAGAAACGAGTGTGCCAATTCTCTGTTTTGTTCTATTTTGACTCATCACAGTAGGCACTTCGCTTATTGTGGTGCTGTGGTGAGTAGACTTCACTGTATTTGGAAAGTAAATATTTCAGCTATGCAAAGTGATTTATCTGAGTTTTGCAATCTGGTAAGTCCCTCATTAGATTAGGACAACATCACCACGTGGTTTGGCTACTGGACTATAAAACTGAATTAAAATGGAGATTAATTTGTCTGACTCTGAATCGACGCTTTTAAGTCATTAACTTAATGCTTAACGGACCTTTAAAGTCTTAAACTTTGATAATGCTTACGGGAGAGATATAGAGTACTATAAACTTTTTTATAGAACCGAAGGTAGTTTCATACTTACAATCAATGGAACCACAGTTGGTAAGCAGTTTGCAGTGGTCAGCAGAGACTGTGAAGTCAAATACGGTCACCAATTAGATTAACTGTGGTCAGTGAGTCAGTGTTTGATCATGCAAGAATGAATTCCAGGCTCCATTAAAACGGGTTCTGTCAGCAGGATGGCAGATGTAAGAAACCACCCGTAAGTAATTTGATCATTCCAGTCGGCCAGCGGGACGTCACGGACGAGATGAGTTGAAGAGAACTTCAGGGCAGACAGTGATTTTGTTGTATAAGAGCAGGCGTTTTCAACACATTCATGGTGGTCAGACAGTGACTTTCTGCCTCTTATTTCAAGATGTATTGCATTCAAACACAAAGCTGAGGAAAGCTTCAGCTTTTGTACAATAGCTAAAGTCCTGTAGTGGTTATATGATACTCGCAAAGGCGGTGTTTCTTACCAGGGCTCACAAGGGGGAAAACTTTCAAGGGGGCTGCATAAAATTTCAATTAATAGATTTTATTAATAAATTTTAAAAAAATCTAAATTCAAATGCTAAAAATAAATGCATGTAAACTGAAATCATATTTATATTATGAAATTTTTCTTTAATTATAATAATTTATATTTTATTAATACATTATTATTAATATACTCAAATAATATAAATGTCAAAATAAAAACCTTTAAAAAAAAGCGCATAAAATCAAAATGTAAAACAAATCATTTTCATGTATTTATTAATATAAAACACTTGTATTATTTCATTTATTCATTTTTTAAAATATCTATAAATGCTAATACACATGGAAATACTAAAAAAAACAATACTCTGATAAAAAAAAAAAATATTTATATATTTAATGTAATATTTTTATTAAATATTAATTAAATATTAAAAAAAAAAATATTTTTATTTGCCCTAAATATTTTATTAAACATTATTTAAAAACATTATTAACATTTTTAATTAATACATTATTAATAAAAATGATTAATGTTTTTTTTTCGATTTCTATGACAATTTTTTCAATACTTTTTTAAAAACTTTCCTAAACTCTTAACACAACAACAAATCTACAACACACAATTGGCAAAACAGTTAATTTTATGCTCAAAATCAACATTGAAACAAAACTCCAACACTAATTTTTAAAATACAATAATACAGTACATTAACAAATCACTTTTATACCAAAACCTTAAACATGTCTCAGAATCAAATAATTATTCCAAAACACTAACGCGTGTTCTCTTTCAACAGGAACATTTAGTCAGCATAGACAATAATCAAACACTAACATCAAAGGAATTCGAAACTGCATTTTTTTTAGGATCAGGTCAAACTTAATGACAGTTATGCAGGATGACAACATTTGCAGCCATGTCAAGCAAAAAGGGTTTTAAAACTGCTTTTATTTGGGGGGAACTAGGGTTTAAAAACCGTAAATTGATACTGCAAACCGGGTTATTTAAAAACTCTCCTTAGATTTTCATCTGAAAAGACACATTTGACAAAAGCATATGCAAAAGGTCGTGCAAAAAGATTCCCTCCTTTTCAGTGATAATTTTTCCGCGTCTTTATAAATCCCGACATACTTTTTTTTAAACCAAACAGTGCTTTACAATTTAAAATCAAAAGGGTTTTCAAGAAATGCTGATGATTATTCCTACAACAGGCTCAATCCCCATGCTCAAACCCCAAAAGTGATTTTTAAAAAAAGAAATAATCCAGTAAACAACGGCCGTTATAAAATACTGTAGCTAGAAACCCCATCGAATTTAATCAATAAAAAAGAGCCTTTTGACAAAAAATCCATGAACCTTAGAACCCCTGCTGCGGTGACTCCAGTCCAGACGGGATGGAGGGTCATGCCGGGGGTGGGTTTGGAGTTTTCAGGGAAAAAATTCCTCATTGGGGGTGATGGTTTAGTTTGTTCAAAAAAGGCTGAAGTTCAAAGAAAAATGATGGTTTGGGGAAAGATGAAGGGTTCTCGAGTGAACTTACTTGGTCATGATGGGTAACGGGAAAAACCCAGGGTGTTCAAAACCCCAAAGCTTTGGGAAAAACGTTTCTGCACTTTTCCGGGTGCCAAAGCAAATGGGTTTTTTTCCTCTTTTCTTAAATGGTTGTGGTTTGCGGATGAGTGACACTGGCCTAGAGGAATACAATCCCCCCAAGCTCAGGAAGGGAAAGTCGTCACCAAAATTCAGAAAAAAAACTGGGCCTTTGGGGAGCCCAGGATTTTTCCCCAGTGCCGGTCTCATTGGAAAAATTGGCCTGTTTTTTCTTTCTTTTTGCCCCAAATATTAAAGATGTTTTTCTTGGGGGGTAAAGGGGTTGCTTCATTTTGTAAAAACAACCCCCCCCGGTTTTAAATCATCATGAAGATTTGGCATTTTATATAAAAGCGCAAAATAAAAGGATGGTAATACATATAGCAAAAAAAATATTTTTCTTTAAAAAATTTTCAAAAAAACCCAAAAATTTTATATTTTGAAAAAAAAATAAAACAATCTATCTATTATCTATCTATTATCTATCTATCTACTTTTATTTTCTATCTAAAATTATCATGTCTCCAACCCCGTTTGAAAAATTTTGTTTTTAACCCACTGATTTTATTTGATTTACCCTTAAATTCAGTTTGTTGGTGAAAAACTAAAATTTTAATAAAAAAAAAATAAAAATCTTTTCAAATATTGAAGATTTTTGGTAATAACATCTGACCCCGGGGATCTTTTTCTAAAAGAATTCTTTGGAGCTGAATCGATTTGACTTTGGGCGCTTTTTCATTTTTTTTACGTGCTCTAAAGTGGTAAAAATTTGGGAGGGTTGCTGTCACAGAGTAATTTCAAAGTACTAAAGTGTCGAGTAAAGTGTGAAGTTTTGGTTTTAGGTGGGTTTCTTTAGTGTTACCAGAGCAGCGGTTTATGGTTTTTAAAAGTTTTAGTGACTGCGTTTTCGCAGTAAATGGGGTTTCTAAAAATAAATGTGTGGTGAGAAACAAAAATTAAAAGGGGCTGAGAAATAAAGTTCTGTCTTTAAAAGTCTGCTTTACATGAGAAATCAACAAAAACACCTTGTAAGTTCAGCCAAACACTCCTTTTTTATACAATTCAAATGCTTGTGTGGAAATAACAAATTAAATTTTAAATTTTTTTCTCTGAAAATCTCTACACAAACCCCACTCACAGAAAACTAACGACTAGGTCATAGTGAAAAAAGGGTTTTTAAACACCAAACAATAAAAGTTAATAGTTCATATACCAAAAAATTTACAAGCATAATTTGAAGAAGAATCATTTGATGACATTAAAAAAGGTTTTTTGGGGTCAATTCAGCCCTTTTTAAAAATAATTAATGATTTTTATCTTTTCCCTCTTTTCCTTATCCTTTAAATCACTAGTTTTTCCCATTCATCAAAAAAGTTTTTATTCATTTTAAAAAATAATACAAATGTAGTATGATCCCTTATTCGTTTATGTATTTTAATAAAAACACATCAGAATAAATATGTTGTTTTCCCTTTTTTCATATATAGGCTTATATCTATTATGAATGAATAATCATTCACCACATTTTCAATTTTATTTTCACAAAGTTATTTTTTAAAAACATCACTTTACTCGATTTAATATGCTTTGCTATTGTACATAAAATAACTTTTGTATAAGCTCATATTTACAATTATTTTATAATTATTGTACTTTTGTGCAATTTCTGTCAAAAAGAAAAGAGCAGCATGAACAATTTGTAAATGAGACAGTAATTTCATTTTTAGTGGTAATTGTTCCTTTTAAAAAAGGTAACTAGCATATTGAGATTTTACTAAATCTATATATTTTTTATGTCATACTGGTTTAATTCATTCTGGGGTTCTCTTAACAAACTACGTGATTTTCTGGATGCCAGTTTTATAGTGTCAGAGGTAAAGATCTCTATCAGAACACTAGATCATTTAGTTGCGGATTGTGAAACCAAAACTGCTGCGGTAGCATTTCCCGATCTCTGGTTACTGCAAAAAGAACCTGCAAATAATGTGCCCGAGGGTCATCTCCATTGAGCCGGTTTTGTTTTTTTTGTGCGTAGACAAACATGTGCTTTAGGGGAAACAAGAATTTTGGGAACTTTTCTTTGTGACAAAATAAAATTGGATGAGAGCGTACTGGCCCTGATAGAAAATTTAAGTTCTTCTAGGCAATTTGAGCAAGTTTGATTGCACTAAAAAAAAAAAAAAAAATTTTTGGTGATGTCAAAATTTTAAATATACCATATAAAATTTTACTGTAATATTAAAAATCAAGGGAAAAAAAAAAATTTTCTAAGTAAAATGTAGGCACACATTTATTATGTAATTAAGGGCCCGCCTGGAAGAGTAACTCTTTTTAATATTTACTGTAATATTATGTTTTATGTCATTTCCCCATGATTAGAATAGAGTAAATTTTTAAACTTACAGCATGTTTGAACCGAATGCATTTTGAAAAAGAGAGACAGTTGGGCTTTTCTGGAAAAGAGCATGGCTGATTTTCTGGTTTAATGTAAGTTTTCCTTTCCCGGGCCCCCACAAAGGATGCCTGAGGGCCCCGGGGCCAGCGTGAAAGACGGTCGGGACAGGGGTTGCTGTGACAGCTTTCCGCTGTTCACAAAAAATTTATCATTTGTGATCTGTTTTAAGCATTGCTAATTAAAAAAACTGCTAATGAAAGGCATTCCAGCAAAGGCGCGAAAAGACAGCTCCATCCAGTTTCTCGCACACTGTGTTCTGTGTGTTTAGCGCCCGCGACTGACAGCTGTGTCTCAGATGGGCCCCAGCCCCCCAATTGAGTTTCTTTCCGCATCTTTTTTTGAGCTTGAATGGACAAAAAACCCTACAAAAATCTGGGCAAAAAAACCTATCTTGGAGAGTAACATTGTAGCTTTAACAATGATTTATCTATATTTTTATTTATATAATGGAGTAGAGATGGCCAGGATCGATCGGGCATTTTTGCTCTTTATTTCAGACCCATCTCTTGTCCTGCTTGCACACAAACTGCATCACAATTTTATTTTATTTTTTTTAAAGTTTAAATTTTTAGTTTAAATATTACTGCTATTTTTTATATTTAGTCTGTAAATGGCCTTTAATAGAGGCCAGTGACACTGAAGACGGGTCGCGAAAGAGGAAAAAAATACCAGCAGGCAGACCAAGATCTCTGTTCACGAGCAAGCAAGCAAAAATATAGGAAGAAAATCCTAAATATTGAATATGGATGTTTCTTGAGGAACTGACTGTTTTCAAAAAAAGTTTATATTGGCGCTTTCTTTCGCAAACTTGGCTCGGGTTAAAAAGCATTTAAATTGTGTACAGCTGCCACTTTGTGTACAGTGCAGTAACCAAGAAAAACGCTGCTGTTCCAATTTTAAACGCCACCTGCCTCAGAGAGGGGAAATTGCATCTCATTCAGCCCATCTGCTGTTTCATGTAGCATAATTTCACAAAGGGCCCAAAATCAGAACAAATTTTGTTTTTTTCCTTTAAATTATAAGCAATCTTTTTAAAATCAAAAAATTGCACATGCTACAAGTATAATCTTTTTTTTTTTTTTTTTTTTGGATCGATTCATGATTATAAAAAGCAGTTGTTGCCACTAATTTCAAATGGCTGTGAAAAATCAAGGTGCAACACTGAATAATATGGAAATGTTATTTTATATGTGTGATTATTCAATTCTCTGTACCTGAACACATTTCAAGCGAAAAAAACCTGTCATTTGCAATCATTTAATTTATATCTGTTCAGTCTATTCCCGTTGTAAGTATTTGGGTTGTAATTTGTCTATTTTATTTTTATTTACTGGGCTGCTTACATGTTCCTTTTAAAAATGATTTAACTTTATATTTTGGGGGTTTTGGGGACAAATTGAAATCGGGGGGAAATTTTAAAATTTTTAAATTTTTATATGGTATTTATATAAGCTTTTTTTTTTAGAATACAAAATAATTTATGCATTTTGCAGTGTTTTTTTCCAAAGCACTTACAGTACATTAGGCTATACATTTTTTATTTTTTTTTTTCCAAAATGTGTTCCTGGGAATTTAACCCACAACTTTTGTGCTGCTAAGCAATGCCCTACCACTGGCCCCCAAGGAAAAAAGGGAACGTGTACACCAAACAATGATAAAGGCAACTATTTTATTTTATTTTATTTTCCACGTAAGAACTTAAGCGAAATTGGAAATTACTGGAAATTATTTAACCTTGTAAATGCTAGCTATTTAACCTTACTTAATTAAAACAATTGCATAGTTAAGCATAAGGTAAGTTTGTATTATTTCAAAGCTCGACTGATGTAACAGAGGAGTTTTGGTCCATAGCTGTCAGGATTATGGACCTGTTTGTGTGTTTCTCCCTCATGTGCCCATATTTGGTTGTCCTGTTCCCGTCCTCATATCCCATTATTAGTTGATTCCCTTACCAGTCTATTCTTCGTTAAATTTAGATTTTAAGTGTAGTCTCCCCCATGTTTCTTCGTCAGGTCTACCAATTGTGTACATGTGTCTTCCTGCCCTTCCATGGTGGATTTACCCTGTGTGTTGATTTAATAAATTACAGTTTTGTTTATCCACAGCTCCCTCCGTTCCTTCCAGCAGCATATATCGTGACAATGGCATTATATTAATCTCATAAATTGTTGTGTTGATTGCTATGCTAAGCTAACATACTACTTAATCATAAAGCACCTGTTGCCACCAGCGATCATGCTTTAAAGGACTAATTTTGAATAGAAAGTGGTTAGTAAAAGTGTTTTTAAAAGCTGAATTTTTAAATTGTATTACAGAACAGCAGACACTTGAAGTAGCATTCAGTCCATTCTATTTTATTTTACATTCAATTAACCAAATATTACCAGTGGCGAATGTTTGGGATGATCTGGCAGTTTTTTATGAGGCTTCTTTAATGAATGCATCTGTACAAACTTGTGGCCAGGACTTCAGTAGGTGGTGAGAATGTGAGCTGATTCCCTTTTATTAATGTTGGAAGTTGTTTTCATTATATTTTATTTGGCTGTGTGATTTGTGACTAAAAGGATAGACAGGGGGTTCTCAACTCTCTGGCACAGAGGTCCCCGAGCGTCCATGTGCAACCTGCTTAACTTTCTAGGTAATCCTGAAGAAACTTGATGAGCTTATTCCAGGTGCTGGGTTTGATTAGGGTTAGAGCTTAAAACCTCTGCAGGAAAAAGCTTAAGTTGACCATCGAGGGCCAGAGTTGTATCACCTGGTATCAGACAACACCGAGAACAGTTATGTCAGGGTTCCTCCAATCTGCTAGGGTCTTCTGGGAATAATTAAAAAAGGGACATAACATTAGAGGTAGGGTTTGTTCGCACTGGAGTGGTTAATAGGATGTTGTTAGGTGGTTGCTAGGGGAATTTGGGAAGTTGCTAGGATGTCCTTAGAGGTTACTGGGAACTTTAGGTGTGGTAACTTTATGTATTCTGTACCCCACATTTAGGATTTTAAATTTCTAGAAAATGAGTGTTCTAGAAAATGCACATGCAAGTGTGTTTTGGGTTGTTGCCATGGTGTTACCATGCAGGTAACTAGGTGTCGGCGTGGGATTCTCCGGGCTGATATGGCTTTGGAGTCCTCAGGTTTGACTGGAGTACCAGAGATAAGTGACTTAACTAACACCACTAATGAGTCACAGACATCGCTCTTGTAGGAAGAAACCCATTTGGTGAGTCCTAATGGATTTTTTTTGAGAAACAAGGCCAAACTGCGGTTTGTATATATAAAGTAAAACTTGTTTGCGGCTCGCCTTCACTTATACTTGAACATGAGAACACTGTAATGCACAGATGGTTGAAACATTACATCGTGAATGCTTGATGTCTGAGTATACATCCATTCCTGACCCAAGAGTCCTGTAATCAGTGGGAAACCTTGAATATTTTACGCCTAGACGATGCTGTGATAAGGAAAAGCCCACTACAATGAACATTGAAACTATTTTACAGGTTTTTATTTTTATTTAATTGGAAATTTTGACGAAAAAAAACTGTAGGCGCAGGTAAAAAAACTAAACAAGCCAGAAGACAAGTTTCTGTTATTGGGATTTTTTGTGGTCTTTATTCTTCCAATGGGCCTTTCAGTCATATTGGTGGTGTCTTTTTTCAGGGAGTGTCATTGCTTGAACATGGCATTTAATCCATCCCAGGGATGTGAAAGTTTACAAGGGGGGGGGAAACCTGGGGGGGGGGACCATTTAACTACAGGGCTGATGAGATGCATTTCAGAGGGCCACCCAAAAACTTACTTGTGCTCAACCATTTTTTCCACTTCATATTTGCAAACTTTAAAAAGCCAAAACTGTGTAAAAAAATTTAATATTTTTTAAACCGTTTGTGTAGATTAAAAATAAAGGGGTCCCCAGCGAGTCCCTTAAGTTCTATAAGTAAAATTCCAATTTTTATGGGGAAATTTTAGAAAAAATTAAACGGTCTTAAAATTATTCTTACTTTGGTATAACACAAGTAAGTTTAGTCTAGTTTTATGTCCTTAAAAGTTTTTAACAGATGCAAGTCCATAAATTGTTTGCCAATAATCTTGGATCTTATAAACTAACACTTCTAAAACCTAACAAACTGATGGGGGTACTGGAGAGTGGTATGGTATTAACTTGTGGATTTTTGTGAATTTGTTTGTTTTTCAAGCTTTGTTGTACGCAGGTGATGATACTTGCAAATTGTAATTTTAGGTTTCTTCAGGGAGGCACTTTTACAAATGCCCACGATTTTATTTGGTTCAGCACATTAAAAATGGTTTGTCTGATAATGTTGCATGTTTATGAGAGAAAACAGAGGGGCAAAAACATCGCGGAGGGACATGCATCAACCAGATGTGCAGTCCTCAATTCCCCAGATTCTCAGGCACACACCACAGCACATGCATATCGGCCACTTGGTTGTAATACAAGAAAAAATATTCATTAATGTCTTTCTTTTTCTATAATAATTTGAATATGACTTCATGAGCAGTAATAATCAAATATTTCAGATGGTCTTCTCATACCCAAACCCCACCAAAAAGACAGAGTTCACTCCCTTCATAAGTTACTATTCCTATCATTCGCCCACATGAACTGCAGCCAAATGGCTTTTCAGGCTCAAGTTTTTAACGTCTTTATCCTACTTTTGGGAATATTGTGAAATACTTCCTTTGGTTTGGATAATTGGATAATTGATTGGTTGCACGACACCACAGGCTGCAATCCATCTAGCATCAGTCTATCATTCACCAGACTGAAGTCACAGCACATTATCAAAGGATTACACTTGCATAACACATGATGTCATGATGCTAGAAGCTATTCAAGATTCAAGAAAAGACCCTAATCCCCCAAATATCTTTTCTAAAAATTTCCCGATCTCAACAATGTCTCAAACTGTGCTAAGATTTCACAAAAAGCCCGAGAACAAGAAGAACTAACTTTTTCATCAAATGATTGAGCAGCTTTTTTCGTTATTTTATAGCCCTAGAATTTTACTGGATGATGACTAGTGTCTATTTTTGGGATGTTTTCATTCTTTTAGTGTTTTTTTTTTGTATCA
>NC_056572.1:15607187-15650130 GCF_018340385.1 Cyprinus carpio | reverse complement strand
TTAACATGCGTGTGGGGCGCACGAAATGCAGAGCTTTGCGCTGAACCCATGCTGCGCGCGCACCTGTCAATGAACGCCCATATCGTTACCATCCTATAATTGTCTGATGCCTACTTCATTTGCATGTTGATAGTGTGTGTTTCTCTGTGAGTAGTTATGTCAATTTTATAAAGACAGAGGAAAAAGACAGATCAATGAGAGTGGTCTCGAGTTAGAGAGACAAGATCACTCTGCTAGGTTGGTTGTGTTGATGTGGCTATCCCTGAATCCTAGAGCAGCTGACTGTTCTGATTGCACTGTGCCAAATCCAAAGTTCACTGAAATTGACACCAATAGAGCAATGGGTGTACTCTCAAACTCAATCTCTGAGGGCCGGTGTCTGCAGAATTTAGAGCTCCACCCTAACAACAACTCTGACCGCATAACCAAAATGTGTTGTTTTCGAGCTTCATGCGCCTCTGCAGACCTAGAAGGGAGAGTAGCCCGCTTGACAGTCAGGGGGACTGTAATTGAAAGCGGTAGTATGTTAAGTCTTGACACATTCTCTCCAGTAGGGATTCTCTCCCTGGTGTTTGGCATAGCTCTTAGCGACAGATGACGTGAAATACAATGTCAGTAATTTGGAACATAAACTTATCTATGTTCAATACCAGCTAGTGTCTGAGGTTTTTTGCTGATATTATCCAGTGGTTTTTTTTTTTATTATTAAATGTGACTCAATATACCCCCCTCATTTGTGACTACAGTGAAAAAGAAAATGTGTTTAGAAACACACGTCATTGTTGTGCATGGTGGTGAATTTTGGCCAATCCATGAACAGCTATGTGTCGTCAGCAATAGTTCCTGCGCCTCTGTAGAACTGCGCCAGCAGAGTCACCTGGATGCTCTCAAAACGGCCTGTTGTGGTACTTGAATGCCACAAACATTACCAGTGACTTGTGGTGGACAAACCTGGGCATGCACATGCTATTGGTCTGCGCAGTGTCTGCATGAAGTCGAACTCACCATATATATGTTCCTTACTATGTATGCTTAAAACTTGCACTCAGTCGAGTGTGTTTGACGGCAAGATTCTGGAGCAAACTCTGCAGGAACGACCAGCCCTCCCAGGACCGAGTTTGGGCATTCCCTTATAATACAGAGGTGCTGGTCATATAATTAGAATATCATCAAAAAGTTGTGTTTTCATTAATTTCAATTCAAACAGTGAAACTTGTGTATTAAATTCATTCAATATACACACAAGAACTGATATATTTCAAATGTTTATTTTTCGTTTAAAATTTTGTATGAGTATAACTGACACTAAAGGAAAATCCCAAAAATCAGTATCTCAGACCAAATTAGAAATATTACTTAAGACCCCAGAACAAAAGACAGGATTTTTTAGAAATCTGGGCCAACTGAAAAGTATCAACATTAAAAAGTCTGAGCATGTACCGCACTCAATACTTTAGTTGGGGCCCTTTGTTGCCTGAAGTACTCTGCAGCAATGTGGTGTGGGATGGAGTGATCAGTCTGTGGCACTTCTCAGGTGTATGAGAGCCCCACGTTGCTCGGATAGTGGGCCTTCAGCTCTTCTGGCATTGTTGGGTCTGTGACATATCGCATCTTCCTTCTATGGGGTTAAGGTCAGGCGAGTTTGCTGGCCAATTAAGAACAGGGATAACCATGGTCCTTAAACCAGGTTACTGGTAGCTTTGGCACTGTGTGCAGGTGCCAAGTCCTGTTGGAAAATGAAATCTGCATCTCAATCAGTTGGTCAGCAGCAGGAAGCATGAAGTGCTCTAAAACTGTCCTGGTGTATGGCTGCATTGACCTTGGACCTCATAAAACACAGTGACCAACTAACCCAGCAGATTGCATGGCACCCCCAAACCATCACATGACTGTGGAAACTTTAAACTGGACCTCAAGCAACATGGAAGTGTTGTGCCTCTCCTCTCTTCCTCCAGACTCTGGGACCCTGATTTCCAAAGGAAATGGCAAAATTTACCTTTCATCAGAGAACATAACTTTGGACCACTCAGCAGGAGTCCAGTGCTTTTTGTCTTTAGCGCCATTCTGACACTGTCTGTTGTTCAAAGAGTGGCTTGACCAAGGAATGTGCGACAGCTGAAACCCATGTCTTGCATAACGTCTGTGCGTAGTGGTTCTTGAAGCACTGACTCCAGCTGCAGTCCACTCTTTGTGAATCTCCCCCACATTTTTGAATGGTTTTGTTTTCACAATCCTCTCCAGGGTGCGCTTCTCTATTAATGTGCTTGGAACACAGAGCTCTGTGAACAGCCAGCCTCTTTTGCAATGACCCTCTTGTGTCTTGCCTCCTTGTGCAAGGTGTCAATGGTCGTCTTTTGGACAACTGTCAAGTCATCAGCTTTCCCCATGATTGTTGTAGCCTACAGAACTAGACTGAGAGACCATTTAAAGGCCTTTGCAGGTGTTTGAGTTAATTACCTAATTAGAGTGTGGCACAAGGGTCTTCAATATTTGAACCTTTTCACAATATTCTAATTTTCTGAGATACTGAATTTGGGATATTCCTTAGTTTGCAGTTTATAATCATAAAAAATTAAAAGAAATAAACATTTGAAACTATATCATTATGTGTGTAATGCATGAGTACAATATACAAGTTTCACTTTTTGAATGGAATTAGTGAAATAAATCAACTTTGATGATATTCTAATTAATATGACCAGCACCTGTACAAAAATTTTTCAACTTTGTTTTATTATTTTATGCAACATTTTATTATTTGAATAACAATTTGTGTGAAAGTTTAATTTAAAGAAGAAAAAATGGCCATTGAGAGAAGTCTAGTATTTGGTATGTGTTCACTTTTGCTATTTTAAAGTGGGTCATAGGATGCCCATTTTTCACAAGTTGATATGATTCTCTTAGGGTCTTAATAAAAAGTATGTAACAGAGTTTGGTTAAAATTTCTCAGTGGTAGTGTAAAAAAATTTTTTACCCTTTTAAAACAGCCTCAGAGCAGCAGTTTTTAATTTATTTTATTTTTTTTTAATGTAAATGTGCTATGCTGACCCCACCCCTCTCTTCCAAGCTGCTCTCTGAGGGAATGTTTTACTTTAACCGCATTCATTGTGAAACTTGCTAATATCCATTATTAGGAAAAGGTGATTTTGCAAAGATTCTTTTAAAAAAAAAAAAAAAAAGTATCTTCCTCCATCTTTCTGTAGGTGAAGCTGGATCACTGACATACAATCTTCGCGTCGAACATAGACCCATTTAGTTAGATCAGGGGCACATTCCCTTCAAAAAACAAACATAATCCCTGCGTCTTCACGGCTCAGATGTCAGGAGTAAAATGACGACTGCTATGTTCTTTATTACATCCTACAAAAAAGAATACCTAAATCACTTAGGAGACATTCTTGCCTACACCTCCTCAAGCGCGGTGAAAGCAATGGCGGAACTGATTGCAGCTCACCTCAGGGCGGGTCTAAGGTAGAACACCAGTCCAACGCTACCTTCAACAAACTATCGTGGAGGGGCCTGTTTTTGTGATGTCAACACAGAAAAGCATCTGAGACCAGCTCCATTTGAGTAAAGGGTTAAAATTTGAGTAGATTAAAAAAACAAAAACATTGGGTGAATTTTTATCATTATGGGGTGGTTGTGTACACACCCACACACACACACATACACACCCAAACAACACACGCACACACACACACACACACACACACACACATATACAGTATTTATCTATATATTATATATATATATATATATATATATATAATATATAATTATATGATATATTATTGGGTGTTTTTTGGTTCTTTCAAACATTAGAACACCCTCCATTCAGCTGGAGCTTTGATCAGTCCCCCTGCTTGTGTCCCAGCAACGCTTGCCCACAGTTCTCTGCCCTCTTAATCCTAAGCCATCTACTGGCTTTCTCTGTGGCTTCGGTTGCGGGATCCTCTTATACTCTATGCATGCAAATAAAGTGGATGTACAACTCTATATAAATAACTGGGCAATAATATAGTTTAGATTTTGCAAACAATATAAAAACACTTAAGCAGAACTGAGATTTGCTATAAAGTGGTATATAGTGTGCAGGTAAAATTAGATTTACTAAAAATCCAACAGTGAATATATCACTGGGGGGATAATAAATAAAATAAATATATCATTAATAATATAAATAGCTCACCACCCATTTTAACCTTCTGCGCTGTGATGCTCCGAGGCGATGTTACTGAGACAAAATGTAGAAAGACTAATAGAGTGAATTTTGATTTTGATGTTGACTTCAAGAGTGAAAAAGCTTGTGTCAGTCCACTTTGGCATGACAAGACAATTTTGCTGGCTGTGTAGAATCGGCCTATAAACCATCTCAGATGGATTCAGCACATGCTTGCGGAATGGCGAAGCCACACGACCAATAAAGAACCATCAAAAGTGTTCATAAAAATCTGAGAGATCTGGCCCAATAAGGACAGAATGAGGGAAGTCAAAGGGTACCGATATCAAACCCTGGTTCTTAAGTCCCCTTGAAGACCCATTTAAAACCTTTTCTGACAGATTTGAAATATTCTGGTCCCTCCTGATGAAATCCATGTGACACATGTCCAGTAGAGAACTGCAATTTGAACTGAAACTTCCAAACCATATATAATCCATAAACCTGCATGTTTGCATTTTCTTATAAATAGTTTAAAAAATATATAATATAATATATATATTATTCAAATATAGTATAAGAACTAGTTTAAAAAAGGTATAAATCTATAACTACATTCTACTTCCTTTTCATAAAATAGATTTATAGTCAGAGTCTCCAAAATGTAGTGAAATGTGAACACTGTTAAATGTTTATCAGAATGTTTCAGAGAGAAAAATAAATGGACCCACAACTCAGTTGCAGTCCTGAGAATAGTCTGAGACCAATAGTGAAAATGCTATTTTTGTTTCTAAATGATCAACCTGATCAAGCTCTGCTGTTAAACCTTTTTTGTACACAATCAAGATTACATACCTTCTGTCCTACGGTCCGGCCCTAGAGTTTTCCGGGCCCTAAGCAGATATTTAAAAGGGGCCCCCATACCTACAGTTTCACCTAACCACCCACATCCCATCCCAATGTACACATCCTACACTGACACCTAATTGTAAAGTTTTACCAATTTATTTTACTCAATATATTTATCTTTCAAGATATAGATATGAAAATATATTTGGGTAGTTGACAAATATGCAGTAGAATTAATAAAGATTATAAACAACAACAACAACAACAACAACAACAAAAAAAAAACGCTTTTTTGTAAAAAACATAATGTATCAAGTTCCTATGCTATTAGAAATATATGGATAGAAAAAATATATTGGGAAAATAAATAAAATAGACACTTGTAAATTTATGCCTGAGGTATTTATTAACAATTGTATACTTTTCAGAATCAGAATCAGAATCAGAAAGAGCTTTTATTGCCAAGTAATGCTTACGCATACCAAGGATGTGAGGGATGAATAGGATCCAGAGTGATTTTCTGAGCCCTTTTCCTCACTCTGGCTTATGTATGTCAGTTCTTGAAGGGTGGGCAGGGGAGCACCAATAATCCTTTCAGCAGTCTGAACCATTCTCTGTAGTCTTCTGATGTCTGATTTTGTAGCTAAACCAAACAGACAGTTATTGAAGTGCACAGGACAGACTCAATGATGGCTGAGTAGAACTGTTTCAGCAGCTCCGTGTGGCAGGTTAAACTTCCTCAGCTGGCGAAGGAAGTACAACCTTTGTTTAGCCTTTTTTAACAATGGAGTCAATGTGATTGTCCCACTTCAGGTCCTGAGAGATGGTGGTTCCCAGGAATCTGAATGACTCCACTGCAGCCACGGTGCTGTTCATGATGGTGAGTGGGGGGAGTGCAGGGGGGGGGTTTCTCCTGAAGTCCACAATCATCTTTTCTTTTTTAATTTAAAAAAAAAGTTTTATTAATTTAGTAGTAAAATTTTAGTTAGATTTATATTAATTTTAAGTAATTTATGAACATCCTTGAGACAGTCCACACCACACATAGGACAATTTGAGATTTAGCTCACAAATGTAAATAATAATAATAATAATAAATCTAATAAAAAAAGCATGTGTTATAACAATAGGTCCACGTAAGACAAAGATTTTAAATGATTGACAATATTATTACAATTTCTTATCTTGTATGACAGTGAATATGCCATGTCATTGACCCAACAACCCTTGTCACGGAGACGAAACCCCGTGGTTCCCTCTGCTGGCCACCCTTCACCCTGAATACTGACACACACGCATCCAACCTCATTCCATCTACCCTGACTACACTACATTGTCCCACAAGCCCCGTCCTTGGACTCTGATCACCGTCACAGGTGCGCATCATCAGGACTTGTATATAAGCTGGACTATCACTACAGCTCAACGTGAAGTCTGGATTTGATTTGCTGTGTCTGTCATGATAAACATGTTTAGTGTCACGGAGACGAACCCCGTGATTCCCTTGTTTGATATCCTTTCCGTACCTTTGCTGCCTACCTACCGACCCTTGCTTGTTACTGGATTTTGATTCTCTGTTCTTCCTACGTTGTTGATATTGCTGGGTATTGACCATTGGCCTGTACGGACTACGAGTCTCTGCAATAAAGCCTGCATATGGATCCCATGTGGAGTTCTGGTTCTTACAGAAGACTTTCGCCAACACGAGATCCAGTGGCTTATGAAGGTCTTCATACCACCATGGTGGCCCAAGCCAGTCAGATCGCTGCTAACCAGTTTCAGCTGAATCGGACTGACGGCTATCACCGAGGCACTCGTCAAAGCCGTTCAGAGTCTCCATACAGCTTCCCGCGGCCACACCACGCCGGAAGCATCCGGCATTGCCCCCACTTTGCAGGGATGCCGTCCCAGGTTAATCCCCGTCTTGCTTTTCCCGGAGAGATACAACGGCGACGCCAGCAAGTGTAAGGGATTTCTATTACAAGGCCCCTGTTGTTGAACAGCAACCCAAAGCTGTATACAACTGATACTGGGAAGATCGCCTGTGTTTGTTCACTGCTGACTGAGAGAAGCACTGGAATGGAATTACTGCGGTATGGGGCTCCGATGGCTCTGCATTCACCTCCTTTCAGGATTTCTTACAACAGTTCAGGGCAGTATTCAATCATCCTAAGGAGGGAAAGGGAGCTGGAGATCGCTTATTTGGAGTTATCGCAAAGGCAGAATGACAGCGGCTGATTATGCCCTACGATTTCGCACTCTGGCGGCACAAACTAACTGGGTGAGCGACACGTTAAAGTACTCTTCCGCAAGGGTCTGAAGTATAATCTTCAAGCTGAGCTAGCATGCAGAGACGAGGGCAGAGATCTTAATAGCTTCATCGAACTGACCATCTCCATTGACAATCTGCAACGTGCCCGACGATCCAGTTCTCGTCGCACTGATCACCCAGTCTTCTTGCCGTCTCATGAACCTACTGAGCCCATGCAGATCAACACGTACCACCTGTCTATGGAGGAGAGAGATTGACGTATCTCTAACAGGCTATGCATGTATTGTGGATTACCTGGCCATCAACGTAACAACTGCTCCACTTGTGCATCTACCTCCTCACAACGCTCGGTGAGTACTCCTCTCACTTCCATGTGTGATACCCAGTGTGTAAGCATTCCCGTTGAATTATGGATAAACGACAGACAGTTATTACTCTGCTTTACTCGATTCTTGGGGCTGCTGGCAATTTCATTCTGAAGAGTTCGCTAAGAGGTATAACATTCACCTGATTCCATGCTCTACCTCTCTCTCAGTGGAGACAATAGATGGTCGACCACTGGGTTCTGGGATCCATTACTCACCTCACTCGCAAAATCTTGATGGCGGCTGGTTTACCTTCACAAGGAGAGGATTCAATTCTACATTCTCCCCACATCTCACACACCTGTGATTCTTGGATTACCCTGGCTACGTCTGCATAACCCTCAGATTTCCTGGAGAGAGGGTCAAGTTGTGAGTGGAGCAATTATTGTCAACAGAACTGTCTTTCTCTGGTCAAAACCCATTCCTGTCTGTTCCGTGTCACTCGCTCCAGCACAAGAGTCCATTCCCGATCTGCCCGAGGAATATGCTGATCTTATGGAGGCCTTCAGTAAGGAACAAGCCAGCATCTTACCTCCTCACCGTAAATATGACTGTGCCATCGATCTTCTGCCAGGGCATTCTTCTCCCCCAAAGGGTCCACATCTTTCCATTGTCTCAACCTGAGTCCGAAGCCATGAAGGATTATATCAAGGAAGAACTCCAGAAGGGTTTCATCAGACCATCCACATCTCCTACTTCGTCCGGGTTCTTCTTCATGAAAAAGAAGGATGGTGGTCTTCGTCCTTGCATCGATTATCGTGGACTAAACAAGATGACGGGGGAAATTCAGATACCCACTTCCGTTGGTTCCTTCAGCCCTCGAACAGCTTCGCACTGCCCAGTACTACACCAGACTGGATCTGAGGTGCGCATACAATTCTCATTCGCATTAGGGAGGGAGATGAATAGAAGACCGCCTTCTCCACCACCCCCACTGGACACTATTGAATATCTTGTGATGCCGTTCGGGACTGGTCAATAGTCCATCTGTGTTTCAGGTCGTTTATTAACGAGGTCTTCAGAGACAATGCTGAACATATCTGTGATTGTGTACATTGATGATATTACTGATCTACTCAAACACACTTCCCAAACATGTACAACACATCCGAGCAGTTCTTCAACGCCTCATTAAGTAGCAGTTATACGCCAAGCGGGAAATGCGAATTCCACACGACTTCCACCACATTCCTAGGGTACATAATCAGTCCCGGAGGGGTGGCCATGGACGAGAAGGTCAACGCCGTTCTTAACTGGCCGGAACCCACAACCCTCAAGGAATTACAGCGATTTCTAGGATTCGCTAACTTCTACAGGAGATTTCATTAGGAACTTCAGTACGGTTTGTCGCCCCACTCCTCAATGGTCCAAGAAAGGAGCTCACCGACTACAATGGTCAGAATCCACTCGCCAAGCATTTCAGACCCTGGAAGCAAACGATTCAGCAACACGCCCATCCTCTCCACCCTGACCCTTCATTACCCTTCATTGTCGAGGTTGAAGCATCTAACACAGGTATCGGCGCTATCCTGTCCCAACGTACCCAGATCCCGCCGCGAAACTTCATCCCTGTGCCTTTTATTCAGGAAGCTCAACTCAGCGGAACACAACTACAGTGTCGGGGACCGGGAACTCCTTGCCATGAAGGCAGCATTCGAGGAGTGGAGGCACTGGCTAGAGGGAGCCACGCACCCGTTTACAGTACTAACAGATCACAAGAACCTGGAATACTTACGCACCGCCAAACGCCTTAATCCTCGTCAAGCTAGATGGTCCCTGTTCTTCACGATCGATTCGACCTTCTCAGTAATTTAATCGACCCGGCTCCAAGAACACCAAGGCGGATGCTCTTGTCACGTCAATTTGAGGAGGAGGATATTCCAGTAGATCCAGAACCCATTCTGCCGTTGCATGTAGTAGTTGCTCCCAATTCAATGGGACATCATGAATTTGCTCAAACAATACAGGGAGCAGAACAAGACCCCAGTGGCCTGCCCAGTCGACAGAATCTTCGTCCCTGAACATCTTCGTGATCAGGTCATCAGTCAAGTTCACTGCCATCCATCTTCCGTCACCCAGGTATCACAGCCACCATTAATCAGCTGGAGAACCGCTTCTGTGGGAATCACTGCACAGGGACACAACCACTACATACAGCAATGTAATAACTGTATCACTAACAAATCGTCCAAACAATCTCCTGCCGGTCTCCTTCACCACTCCCATTCCACAATGACCATGGTCGCACATTGCAATAGACTTTATTACGGATCTTCCCAATTCCCAGGGCCACCCTACCATACTTACCATCATAGACGATTCTCACAAGGCTTGTAAGACGCATCTCCACTACCCAAACTACCCACAGCTCTTCAAGACTGCAGAACCCCTCCTGCGCAATGGTGGGGTCTTTCGATTGTATGGCTTACCCGCAGACATTGTGTCAGACCGAGGACCTCAATTCACCTCTCACTTATGGTCACAGCCCTTCTTCAAAGCTCTGAATGTCAATGTCAGCCCTACAACCTCTGGTTATCAATCCCAGGCAAACGGACAAGTAGAGAGGCTCAATAAAGAACTGAACCGCTTCCTCAGGACCTACTGCAACCAGAATCAGGACGATTGGGCTCGATACTTACTAAATGGGTGCAGAATATGCGCAAAACTCCCTTCTCAAACCTCAACGGGTCTGACTCCCTTTAAGTGTGTACTGGGGGTTCCACCACCACGGGGGTTTGGTCAGGGATCCAACGGACGTACGGCTGTGAACGATGTGGATGGCACGCAGTGAAGAGGTTTGGAATCGGGCTCATGTTCACCTTCAACACGCTGTTTCGAAGGCAAAAGAGCAAGCGGACCGCCGAAGCGCCCCGGTCCCACTACCAGCCGGGTCAACTGGGTGTGGCTATCAACACGGGATGCTCCTCTCCGGCTTCCTTTGCCGCAAACTGAGTCCAAGGTACGTGGTCCCATTCCCAAATCCACTAGACAAACACCCCAGTTTCTTTCCGTTGGTGCACTTCCTAACACATACCGTATTTCTCCCCACCTTTCTGTATCCCTGCTCAAGCCCGCTGCTTGGTCCAGAGACGAGGGAGAGGAGTCCCCATGCCAGGCCCCCATGATTCCTCTGCCTGGCCAGCAGAGTGGGCACCCTCACCTGAATACTGGGACACACAGACACGCATCCACTCATTTCATCTACCCTGACTACACTACATTTCCCACAAAGCCCCGTCCTACTGGACTCTGATCACCGTACACAGGTGCTCATCATCAGGACCTGTATATAACTGGACTAATCACTACAGCTCACGCGAAGTCTTGATTTTGCTGTGTCTGTCATTTCTGATCGTTATTGCACCCGTGTTTTGATTTCCTGTTGCCCGATCCTGTTTGATATCCTTTCTGTGTACCTGTTTGCTGCCTACCTACCGGACCCTGCTTTTGCCTTACTTGGATTTTGATTCTCTGTTCTTTCTACGTTGTTGATCTTGCTGGTATTGACCATTGACCTGTACGACTACGAGTCTCTGCAATAAAGCCTGCATAGGATTCCATGACGAGTTCTGGTTCATTACAAACCCATTGTAAGCAAACTTTTAAAACCAAAGAGTTTAAGCCATTTTAAATTAAAGAGTTAACGATTGCTTAAGAGAAATTTATTCAAATTCAGTTGACATTAATGCTTAAAGCCAAAAAACATCTGGTTATGAAAATTACATTAGAGAACAGTATAATAATAATAGAAGAAAAATTAATTTTCTGGGCTGGCATGACAGGCCAGATTAGAATGCAAAAATAATCAAACATGAGTGTAAACATATATACACAACATCAAAGTGAAGGCATAAAATCTGAGCCGAGACGAGATAGGTTCACAATAATGAGACTAGAACAATATTTTTTTTACACTATTTTAGAAATCTTCATGATGAGAACAATGCCTGGAAAAAATATCTGCAGGCTGTATTTGAAATGTTATACTTTATCTTGCATATAATGCCACACTCTCAGTTTCTGCTTTGCATTGTACCTATGAAATTGATTATATGCCATAACAGACAATACTTAAGCACTGGTAAATATATTTGGCCACAAACTCACTTCGCTTTTGTAATGATTTCACTATGAGTCTCTTAAGATCTACTCTTTCAGAATTGTACGTGCAGGCTATGAGTTGTGTAAGCAAGGTTTACCTCCTATCTGAACTTTGTTTTCCACATATTGATCACAGAAATAAAAAACACAACAAACAAATCAAAGAACAGTTTTATTTCTTAGTCCTAAAGTGCGAACCAATAGTCTAAGTGTGGTAAGGCTACTCCTTCCTTATCTCTAAGCACATACAGTCAAAAACATCAAGCGGCGGCAACTGGAAACAAAATTTTCAAAAAGCATGATCTGACAGAAAGCTAAATAAGAATGAGACTTTATAGTAATACAGTCGCTAGTTTATATATGTATGCACCCTAGGCTGGACATGCATCCAGCTGAGCCGCAGCAGCCGCGCGTCAAAAACTGTGTCTGTATTGAAATTGCGTTTGACATGCGCGCACACATCCTTTTTAGTTTCGATTTCTTGATGAGACATCACATGCCTATCCCTACCACAGTGATCACTTGTCCTTACCTCCCTAAGCACGGGATACTCTTGTTGGATCAGACTTCATTCGCTGACAATAATTGCTCATCACTTGAAACTCCCTGGAACAATATCAAAGAAAGGCAACCAAAGGGTCACTCCTAGAGTATGACAACACTAAGTATACTTGTAATTTTTATTTTACGTTCGAGAGTTGTAAATACATAAAAAATAGATATACAATTATTCTCTGAATAAAATGGTGATGCTATCCTTGGCTACTAAGATGTATATCGTACCTATTATACTTTGTAATTGACATAGTCTGCTATAATTGAACGATTAACCCATTGTGTAGTGGTCTCATCGTGTGCGCTCTCTATTTCCACTTGCAGCCTAGCCTCATAGTACACAGTCCCTGAGATAAATAAGTTAATAAGAAGAATGACAGAGCCAGACGCCGCTGCTGCTCCATGCCCGGTTTTTACTTAGTTTCACTACCTATTATACATATGCAAATGTAACAGTTCATCCCCATAACCATTTCATAAATACTCTAGTTTGAATTATTATATATCCAACAGGGGTGAACCTCCATGAAAGATAAGATAATAATAAAACAAAAAAAAAAAAAATTTGTAAAACTTTACATTAGGGTTCCCTTTGTAAGGGTTGTAATAACTTTACTAATAACTCATTTAACAAATGCATTCTACAAACAAAAAGATATAAGCGTTTTTTATGATAATCCCTGACTTATAAAAAGGGTGAGTTTACTGCAATACCTGCGCATAATGAGGACCATTTTTTACCTTACTGTTTATAATGCTAATATATCTTTCATACATAGTTGACTCAAAACCAGATTCCTGATTACATTTTCAAGAGTCAACTAGTCAAAAATAGACTAGTACAGCAAGACTGTGAAGGTTGGTGTATTTATGGTGTAAAAATCTTTCAATGACACTGGCTCCATCTTTACGTCTGAGTGGTGACAAGGTGCGCAATAACCATTGGGTGATTTTCCCTTTTTTACTTTCACTGAAGTTGTATCAATGTTCTTATTAATCCATGCTGTCCACAGTTGGCCCTTTGAAACTGAACCATGTCGCGATCCCCTTTTCGAATTGTGGAATCTTCACCTTAAGGATGTGGAGTACCCTTGAAGTACTCTTCGCAATCCACTTAGGTCAAATGGTAATGCACTATTGAAGTGATGACTGATATTTACAGTTTTTCCTTTCTCTGTCCGATTTCTAACATTTTTCTCCAAGTTAATGTAATTGGTTCGTACAAACCAATTTAAACACAACAAAGCTACTAAACACAAACCTTAACAACAAAAGTTAATCTTATCTTGCAAAATGAAGCACTTGGGGGACAATTTTTTCTAGTAATTGCGGTATTTAAAAGTATATATTAACATCAAAATCTATAGTGGAATCTCTAATTGATTATAAAAACATATCCAGCTTGTAGATGCCACTTGAAGAAACATGTTTGATTTGCAAAAGTTCTCAACATGGGAGCTTTGCTTTATACTAGTAGCGTGGTAAGATCTAAACTAAAAAAAAACAAAAACAAAAAACAGTTATCCAACAACCCTGTCAGCCATGTGAAATAAAATAAATAAAATAAAATAAAATACCAAAATAAATCAAATAAAATAACACATAAAACTAAAATAAATAATACTAACTGCTTTAAAACTTAGCAAATCTGGTTTGTGAAAAAAAAAAGGTTCTGGATTGTGCAAACAAACACTTCAGATAACTAGGTATCTCGATAACTACAGTCCTATTTAAGCACGCGTGGTGTGTGTGTGTGTGTGTTTTATATACACTTTAATACAGCTAAAGCCTCCTTTTCTCAGAATCTGTCCACAGGCCGTCTTCCTTCTTTGTGGCTGGTGTGTGTTTGTTCTTGACGCGAGACATGTCAACAGTGTTCTTGTTTCCAGTTCAAAATAAACCTGATTGTCCCACCTGAATGTGTCCTCAAACGTAAATCCTAAACAAAAAATGTTTGTACATTTTACTAGTAACGAACAGACGTTTTGTCCCGGAATCCACTATTATACTGTACTTGCACACTATTTATAAATAGCGAACAGAGTAATGAACGAACTCTTTAGATCTATTTTACCAGTGTCCTTCCATGGAAAGGACATGAACTTCTTATCATGGTCCATGTAGTTAACGTGATTTCTGTTGAAATTTTGTCTGTACCTTCTAGCTCCTCCTTCCCCCCTTCTGTCCACGTTCATCTCTTGTTTTGATGTCCTGCTTACAGTTTCCCCTCTTGCTCTTCCTCTGACGACAATACCATCTACTCCACCAGCCGTTGTCATGCTATAGGGAGATGAAAGGGGCTGTATTAAGTATTACTGGAGACAGCGTAACTGTCAACTTTTGGATCACGTGTGCCTTTAAATGCATACTCCATCCAAAAAAGGAGAAGTTTGTTCATTTAATCACTTACCCCCATGGTCGTTCAAAATCCATTAGGCTTTGTTTCAGCTTCAGAACACAATTTTAAGATATTTTGTTATGAAAACCGTGCCGCTTGTGACCTGTCGCCATAGACTGCCAAGTAACATACACTTTCAATGTTTCCATCAAAAGTAATGAACAGCATCCGTCTAATTGTCGATCTGCCATGCAGTGTTTCAACCCGTAATGTTTAGTGAAACGACAAGGCATACTTTTTGTGGACCGAAAAAAAAAAGACTTCAGCAATTCAACAATTTGTCCCCTCCGTAGTCACACTCCCACATAAGCGTAGTGCCATTTTGGCGAATCTGAGCTGTACTCGCAGCAGCTTATGCTCTTCTGTGTCAGCCGCGCCACAAGGATACATTAACCCTCAAAAATAGTTTCAATTATCAATCCAAAACTAATTGGTTTACAAAGTAACACTGTTGAAGATTAGCCAATAGGCTGTCTATCATCAAATGAATCAGCCTGTTTCCTTAAAAAGCTGTTTTATTCAGCAAAGGTTGATGCCTCTCCATTCCTTTTCCTTGTTTTTTTTTAACATCCTCACCCCCTGCTCATCTCTTTTAACCTGTTCGGACAGGTACAAAAGAGATGGAGTCAGTGGGGAGGATGTAAAAAAACTGGAAAGGAATGGAGAGGCTCACTTTGCTGAATAAACATCTTTTGAAAGGAAACAGCTTATCATTTAATGAATAAAACTAGGCCTATTGGCTAATCTTCAACATGTTTTAAGTACATTAAACAATAGTTTTGGATTGTAACTATTTTTAGAGTTTTAAATGTATCCTTGTGGCGGGCGGCTGACACAGAAGAGCATAAGCTGCCTGCTTAGCAGCTCAGATTCGCCAAAATGCACTACGCTTATGTGGAGTGACACGGAGGGGGACAAATTGATTGAAAATTGTTGAAGTCTTTTTTTTTCAGGGGCCGTACAAAAAGTATTCCTTGTCGTTTCCATAACATTACTGTTGAACCACTGATGGCTAGATCGACAATTCTGACGATGCTTTTCATACTTTTCTGGAACATGAAAGTGTATTTTACTTGGCAGTCTAATGGGACAGTCACACAGCCTCCCGGTGTTTCATACAAAATATCTTAAATATGTGTTCTGGACAGCTGAACAAAGCCTTAATGGATTTGGAACGCCCATGGGGTAAGTGATAAATGACAAAATTCTCATTTTGGTGATGGAGTTGCCTTTACAGGCACACGTGATCCAGTTGACAGTTACGCTTTCTCCAGTATAATTAATACAGCCCCATTTCATCTCCTATAGCCATGGTGAAAACAAAAAAATCTCTGTGTGCGTAGATTGGTATTGTCGTAAGAGGGAAGAGCCAAGAGGGAAACTGTAAGAAGAACATAAACAGAGATGAAGTGGACAGCAAGGGTGGAAGGAAAGCAATAGAGAGGTACAGAGCTAAAATTTCAAAACGACATCACATGTTAACCTAACTTTGATCCATGTTAAGAGTCATGTCCTTTCCCATGAGACCACTGGTAAATAGATCTAAAGATTTTTGTCAATACTCTTCTATATTTAAAATATTGTTGGCAAGTACAGAATAATAGTGGATCCTGGGACAAACGTGCTGTTCTTTACTAGTAATGTACAAACATTTTTTTTTAGAATTTTAAGTTTTGAGAAACATTCCAGGTGGACAATCATGTTTATTTTGAATGGAACAAGAACACTGTTTGACATGGTGGTCCAGAACAACACCACCAGCCACAAGGAAGAGGCCTGTGGAGATACTGAGAAAGGCGCTAGTGTATAAAGTGTATAAACACACACACACACACACCACGGTGCTTATAAGACTGTAGTTATCAAGATTACCTAGTTATCTGAGAGTGTTTGTTTGCACAACACAGACCTTTTTTTTTTCACAACCAGATTTCTAGTTAAAGTCTATTTATTTATTTATTTATTTTATTTTTAATACCAATGCAATTTAGTTAAGCTCATGTTGTTAGGGCAATATTATTTCACATGGCTGACAGGTGTTGGATAACTGTTTTTTTTTTTTTTTTTAGTTAGATATACACAGTATACTATATAAAGCAAAGGCTCCCTGTTGAAGTGAGCCTTTGCAATAAACATGTTTTCTTCAGTGCATCTACAGCTGGATATGTTTTATAATCAAATAGAGATTACACTTATAGATTTGATGTTAATATATACTTTTTTAATAAACGCATTACTAGAAAAATTGTCAGTGCTTCATGTTTGGCAATAAGTTTAACACTTTGTTGTGTTAAGTTTGTGTTTGTAAGATAGCTGTGTTAAATTGTTTTGAAGAAACAATTACATTACTTTGGAGAAAAATGTTGAAATCGGACAGGAGAAAACTGGGTAATATCAGTCAAATCACTCAATAGGTGCATACCATATTGGACCCGTAAGGTGGATTGCGAAGAGTACTTCAAAGACATCTACCTCCATCTTAAGTGAGATTTCCAATTCGAAGGGAGCGAACATGTTCTACTTTCAAAGGGCAACTGTGGACAGCATAGATAATAAGGGAACATTGATTACACTTCCAGTGAAAGTAAATCAAGGGAAAATCACCCAACTGTTATTGCGCACCTTGTCACCACTCATAAGTAAAGATGGAGCAGTGTCATTGAAAGATTAAACCATAAATACAACAACCTTCAGTCTTGCTGTAATAGTCTATTTTTGACTATTGACTCTTGAAATTAATCAAGAATCTAGGGTTTTGAGTCAAATATGTATGAATCGTATATTAAGCATTTATAACATGTAGTTAAAAATGGCTCATTAGTTGGCAGGTATTGCATTAAAATCACTTCACCCTTTTAATTATATTCAGCTGGAATGTTTATAACCGCTTATATATTTTTTGTTTTTAGAAGTGCATTTGTAAATGATTATTAGTAATTTATTAACACCTTTACAAAGGGAACCTTAATGTAAAGTTTTTACGAATTTTTTTTTTTTTTTTTTTTATTATTATTATCTTTAATGGAGGGGTTCACGTGTTTGATATATATATAATTCAAACTAGAGTATTTATGAATGGTTATGGCGATGAATGTTACATTTGCATATTGTATAAATAGGTGAAACTAAGTAAAACCGGCGTGGAGCAGAAGAGGCTCTGGCTCTGTCATTTCTTAATTTAACTTTATTTATCTCAGGACTGTTTACTATGAGGCTGCAAGTGGAAAAGAAAGCGCACAAGATGAGACCACTACAATGGGTTAATCGCAATTATAGCAGCAATAGTCATACAAGTATAATAAACATATACATTTAAGCAATATTTATAGATACATAATTGTTGAATATATCTATTTTTTATGTGAGTATTTAAATTTGAAAGTAAAAATAATTACAATATTACTTATGTTTTGTCATAATCTGAATGACCCCTTTGTTGCCTTTCTTTGATGATGTTGTTGGGAGTTTGAAATGAGCAATTATTGTCAGCGAAGTCTGCTCCACAGATATCCCGTGCTTAGGGAGTAAAGGACCCAGTGAACACTGTGTAGGGACTAGGCATGTGATGGTATCAAAAATCGAAACTAAAAAGGATGTGTGCGCGCATTCAAACGCAATTTCAATACCAGCAGTTTGAGAGCGGCTGCGGCTCCCTGATGCATGCAAATTAGGGTGCATACAATATCTAGGCTGTATTACCATCATCTTAGCTCTGGTATCATGCTTGAAGAAATTTTTGTTTCAGTTTGGGCGGGGGGCTTTGATTTGAATACTTGAGAGAGTACGCCTACTTTGACCTATGGTTTGCACTTAGACTAAGAAATAACTGTTTCTTTTTGTTGTGTTTGTTTTCGTTTTTTATTTCTGTGATCAATATGTGGAACCAAAAAGTCAGATAGGAGGTACACATTCTAAAAACTCATAGCCTAGCAAGTACAATTCTGAAGAGTAGATCTTAAGAGACTCATGAAAATCATACAAAAGAGAAGTGAGGTTTGTGGCAAAATATTTTACAGTGCTTAGTATTGTCTGTTATTGCATATAATAATTCATAGTCATAAAGCATAAACTGAGATGGCAATTTATTGCAAGATTAAAACATTTCAAATACACCTGCAGACTATTTTTCCAGCATGTTTTTTTCATCATTGAGATTTCTTAAAATAGTGTAAAAATATTAGTCTAGTCTCATCTTGTGAACACCCTATCTCGTCCTCTCGTCTCAGATTTTTGCCTTCACTTTGAATGTTGTGTAATATTAGTTTACACTCATGTTTTTTGATTATGTTTTTTTGCAGTTCTAGATCTTGGCCTGTCATGCCAGCCCAGAAAATTAATTTTTCTTCTATTATTATTATAACTGTTCTCTAATGTAATTTTCATAACCAGATGTTTTTTGCTTTTAAGCATTAATGTCTATAACCAGGTGTTTTTGCTTTATATAACCAGGTTTAAACTCTTTAATTTAAAATGTTAAACTCTTTGGTTTTAAAAGTTTGCTTAAATGGGTTTGTAATGAACCAGAACTCGTCATGGGATCCATATGCAGGCTTTATTGCAGAGACTCGTAGTCGTACAGGCAATGGTCAATACCAGCAATATCAACAACGTAGAAAGAACAGAGAATCAAAATCCAGTAACAAGCAAGGGTCGGTAGGTAGGCAGCAAAGGTACAGAAAGGATATCAAACAGGATCGGCAACAGGAAATCAAACACGGGTAATAACGATCAGAAATGACAGACACAGCAAATCAAGACTTCGCGTTGAGCTGTAGTGATAGTCCAGCTTATATACAAGTCCTGATGATGAGCACCTGTGACGGTGATCAGAGTCCAAGGACGGGGCTTGTGGGAAATGTAGTGTAGTCAGGGTAGATGAATGAGTGGATGCGTGTGTGTCAGTATTCAGGTGAGGGTGCCCTCTGCTGGCCAGCAGAGGGAATCATGGGGCCTGTGCATGGGACCTCCCCTCTCCCTCGTCTCTGGGACCAGCAGCGGGCTTGAGCAGGGATACATGAAAGGTGGGAGAAATACGGTATGTGTTAGGAAGTGCCAAACGGAAAGAAACTGGGGTTGTTTGTCTAGTGATTTGGAATGGACCCACGTACCTTGGACTCAGTTTGCGGCAAGGAAGCCGGAGATGGAGATCCCGTGTTGATAGCCACACCCATTGACCCGGCTGGTAGTTGGGACCGGGGCGCCTTCGGCGGTCCGCTTGCTCCTTTTGCCTTCGAACAGCGTGTTGAAGGTGAACATGAGCCCGATTCCAAACCTCTTCACTGCGTGCCATCCAATCGTTCACAGCCGGTACGTCCGTTGGATCCCCTGACCAAACCCCTGGTGGTTGGAACCCCAGTACACACTTAAAGGGAGTCAGACCAGTTGAGGGTTTGAGAAGGGAGTTTTGCGCATATTCTGCCCATAGTAAGTATCGAGCCCAATCGTCCTGATTCTGGTTGCAGTAGGTCCTGAGGAAGAGGTTCAGTTCTTTATTGAGCCTCTCTACTTGTCCGTTTGCCTGGGGATGATAACCAGAGGTGAGGCTGACATTGACATTCAGAGCTTTGAAGAAGGCTGACCATAATTGAGAGAGGTGAATTGAGGTCCTCGGTCTGACACAATGTCTTCGGGTAAGCCATACAATCGAAAGACCCAATTGCAGAGGTGTTCTGCAGTCTGAAGAGCTGTGGGTAGTTTGGGGTAGTGGAATGAGTCTACAAGCCTTGGAGAATCGATCTATGATGGTAAGTATGGTAGTGTGGCCCTGGGAATTGGGAAGATCCGTAATAAAGTCTATTGCAATGTGAGACCATGGTCGTTGTGGAATGGGGAGTGGTTGAAGGAGACCGGCAGGAGATTGTTTGGACGATTTGTTAGTGATACAGTTATTGCATTGCTGTATGTAGTTGGTTGTGTCCCTGTGCAGTGATTCCCACCAGAAGCGGTTCTCCAGCTGATTAATGGTGGCTGTGATACCTGGGTGACCGGAAGATGGATGGCAGTGAACTTGACTGATGACCTGATCACGAAGATGTTCAGGGACGAAGATTCTGTCGACTGGGCAGGCCACTGGGGTCTCGTTCTGCTCCCTGTATTGTTGGAGCAAAGTCATGATGTCCCATTGAATGGGGGCAACTACTACATGAAACGGCAGAATGGGTTCTGGATCTACTGGAATATCCTCCTCCTCAAATTGACGTGAAAGAGCATCCGCCTTGGTGTTCTTGGAGCCGGGTCGATAAATTACTGAGAAGTCGAATCGAGTGAAGAACAGGGACCATCTAGCTTGACGAGGATTAAGGCGTTTGGCGGTGCGTAAGTATTCCAGGTTCTTGTGATCTGTTAGTACTGTAAACGGGTGCGTGGCTCCCTCTAGCCAGTGCCTCCCAACTCCTCGAATGCTGCCTTCATGGCAAGGAGTTCCCGGTCCCCGACACTGTAGTTGCGTTCCGCTGAGTTGAGCTTCCTAGATATAAAAGGCACAGGGATGAAGTTTCGCGGCGGGATCTGGACGTTGGGACAGGATAGCGCCGATACCTGTGTTAGATGCGTCAACCTCGACAATGAAGGGTAATGAAGGGTCAGGGTGGCAGAGGATGGGCGTGTATGCTGAATCGTTGCTTCAGGGTCTGAAATGCTTGGTGAGTGGATTCTGACCATTGTAGTCGGTGAGCTCCTTTCTTGACCATTGAGGTAAGTTGTGGGGCGACAACCGTACTGAAGTTCCTAATGAATCTCCTGTAGAAGTTAGCGCGATCCTAGAAATCGCTGTAATTCCTTGAGGGTTGTGGGTTCCGGCCAGTTAAGAATGGCGTTGACCTTCTCGTCCATGGCCACCCCTCCGGGACTGATTATGTACACTAGGAATGTGGTGGAGGTCGTGTGGAATTCGCATTTCTCCGCCTTGGCGTATAACTGCTACTTAATGAGGCGTTGAAGAACTGCTCGGATGTGTTGTACATGTTTGGGAAGTGTGTTTGAGTAGATCAGTATATCATCAATGTACACAATCACAGATATGTTCAGCATGTCTCTGAAGACCTCGTTAATAAACGACTGAAACACAGATGGACTATTGACCAGTCCGAACGGCATCACAAGATTTTCATAGTGTCCAGTGGTGGTGGAGAAGGCGGTCTTCTATTCATCTCCCTCCCTAATGCGAATGAGATTGTATGCGCACCTCAGATTTCCAGTTTGGTGTAGTACTGGGCAGTGCGAAGCTGTTCGAGGGCTGAAGGAACCAACGGAAGTGGGTATCTGAATTTCACCGTCATCTTGTTTAGTCCACGATAATCGATGCAAGGACGAAGACCACCATCCTTCTTTTTCATGTCACCGTAACCGGACGAAGTAGGAGATGTGGATGGTCTGATGAAACCCTTCTGGAGTTCTTCCTTGATATAATCCTTCATGGCTTCGGACTCAGGTTGAGACAATGGAAAGATGTGACCCTTTGGGGGAGAATGCCCTGGCAGAAGATTGATGGCACAGTCATATTTACGGTGAGGAGGTAAGATGTTGGCTTGTTCCTTACTGAAGGCCTCCATAAGATCAGCATATTCCTCTGGCAGATCGGGAATGGACTCTTGTGCTGGAGCGAGTGACACGGAACAGACAGGAATGGGTTTGACCAGAGAAAGACAGTTCTGTTGACAATAATTGCTCCACTTCACAACTTGACCCTCTCTCCAGGAAATCTGAGGGTTATGCAGACGTAGCCAGGGTAATCCAAGAATCACAGGTGTGTGAGATGTGGGGAGAATGTAGAATTGAATCCTCTCCTTGTGTAGTAAACCAGCCGCCATCAAGATTTTGCGAGTGAGGTGAGTAATGGATCCAGAACCCAGTGGTCGACCATCTATTGTCTCCACTGAGAGAGAGGTAGAGCATGGAATCAGGTGAATGTTATACCTCTTAGCGAACTCCTCAGAAATGAAATTGCCAGCAGCCCCAGAATCGAGTAAAGCAGAGGTAATAACTTGTCTGTCGTTTATCCATAATTCAACGGGAATGCTTACACACTGGGTATCACACATGGAAGTGAGAGGAGTACTCACCGAGCGTTGTGAGGAGGTAGATGCATGAGTGGAGCAGTTGTTATGTTGGTGGGAGGGTTATTCACGGTACATGCATAGCCTGTTAGAGATACGTCGATCTCTCTCCTCCATAGACAGGTGGTCATGTTGATCTGCATGGGCTCAGTAGGTTCATGAGACGGCAAGAAGATTGGGTGATCAGTGCGACGAGAACTGGATCATTGGGCACGTTGCAGATTTTCAATGAAGATGGTCAGTTCCATGAAGCTATTAAGATCTCTGCCCTCGTCTCTGCATGCTAGCTCAGCTTGAAGATTATACTTCAGACCCTTGCGGAAGAGTACTTTTAACTTGTCGCTCACCCAGTTAGTTTGTGCCGCCAGAGTGCGAAATCGTAGGGCATAATCAGCCGCTGTCATTCTGCCTTGCGATAACTCCAATAAGCGATCTCCAGCTCCCTTTCCCTCCTTAGGATGATTGAATACTGCCCTGAACTGTTGTAAGAAATCCTGAAAGGAGGTGAATGCAGAGCCATCGGAGCCCCATACCGCAGTAATCCATTCCAGTGCTTTCTCAGTCAGCAGTGAACAAACACAGGCGATCTTCCCAGTATCAGTTGTATACAGCGTGGGTTGCTGTTCAACAAACAGGGAGCATTGTAATAGAAATCCCTTACACTTGCTGGCATCGCCATTGTATCTCTCCGGGAAAGCAAGACGGGGATTAACCTGGGACAGCGTCCCTGCAACGTGGGCAATGGCGGATGCTTCCGGCGTTGGTGTGGCCGCGGGAGCTGTATGGAGACTCTGAACGGCTTTGACGAGTGCCTCGGTGATAGCCGTCAGTCGATTCAGCTGAAACTGGTTAGCAGCGATCTGACTGGCTTGGGCCGCCATGGTGATATGAAGACCTTCATAAGCCGCTGGATCTCGTGTGGGCGAAGTCTTCTGTAATGAACCAGAACTCGACATGGGATCCATATGCAGGCTTTATTGCAGAGACTCGTAGTCGTACAGGCAATGGTCAATACCAGCAATATCAACAACGTAGGAAGAACAGAGAATCAAAATCCAGTAACAAGCAAGGGTCGGTAGGTAGGCAGCAAAGGTACGGAAAGGATATCAAACAGGATCGGCAACAGGAAATCAAACACGAGTAATAACGCTCAGAAATGACAGACACAGCAAATCAAGACTTCGCGTTGAGCTGTAGTGATAGTCCAGCTTATATACAAGTCCTGATGATGAGCACCTGTGACGGTGATCAGAGTCCAAGGACGGGGCTTGTGGGAAATGTAGTGTAGTCAGGGTAGATGAATGAGTGGATGCGTGTGTGTCAGTATTCAGGTGAAGGTGGCCAGCAGAGGGAATCACGGGGTTCGTCTCCGTGACAGGGTTGTTGGGTCAATGACATGGCATATTCACTGTCATACAAGATAAGAAATTGTAATAATATTGTCTTCATTTTAAAATCTTTGTATTACGTGGACCTATTGTTATAACACTGCTTTTTTATTAGATTTATTATTATTATTATTATTTACATTTTTGAGCTAAATCTCAAAATTGTCCTATGGTGTGACTGTCTCAAGGATGTTCAATAAATTACTTAAAATTAATATAAATCATAACTAAATTACTACTAAATTAATAAAACTTTTTTTAAATTAAAAAAGAAAAGATGATTGTGGACTTCAGGAGAAACCCCCCTGCACTCCCCCCACTCACCATCATGAACAGCACCGTGGCTGTAGTGGAGTCATTCAGATTCCTGGGAACCACCATCTCTCAGGACCTGAAGTGGGACAATCACATTGACTCCATTGTTAAAAAGGCTCAACAAAGGTTGTACTTCCTTCGCCAGCTGAGGAAGTTTAACCTGCCACAGGAGCTGCTGAAACAGTTCTACTCAGCCATCATTGAGTCTGTCCTGTGCACTTCAATAACTGTCTGGTTTGGTTCAGCTACAAAATCAGACATCAGAAGACTACAGAGAATGGTTCAGACTGCTGAAAGAATTATTGGTGCTCCCCTGCCCACCCTTCAAGAACTGTATACATCCAGAGTGAGGAAAAGGGCTCAGAAAATCACTCTGGATCCCTCTCATCCCTCACATCCTTGTATGCGTAAGCATACTTGGCAATAAAGCTCTTTCTGATTCTGATTCTGATTCTGAAAAGTATACAATTGTTAATAAATACCTCAGGCATAAATTTACAAGTGTCTATTTTATTTATTTCCAATATTTTTTCTATCCATATATTTCTAATAGCATAGGAACTTGATACATTATGTTTTTTACAAAAAAGCGTTTTTTTTTTGTTGTTGTTGTTGTTGTTGTTGTTGTTGTTTTACTGCATATTTGTCAACTACCCAAATATATTTTCATATCTATATCTTGAAAGATAAATATATTGAGTAAAATAAATTGGTAAAACTTTACAATTAGGTGTCAGTGTATGATGTGTACATTGGGATGGGATGCGGGTGGTTAGGTGAAACTGTAGGTATGGGGGCCCCTTTTAAATATCTGCTTAGGGCCCCGAAAACTCTAGGACCGGCCCTGGACAGAAGGTATGTCATTTGATTGTGTACAACAGGTTTAACAGCAGAGCTTGATCATGTTGATCATTTAGAAACAAAATAGCATTTTCACTATTGGTCTCAGACTATTCTAAGACTGCATTGAGTTGTGGGTCATTTATTTTCCTCTCCTGAAACATTCTGATAAACATTTAACAGTTTTCACATTTCACCTACATTTTGGAGTTCTGTGTGTTGTTGTTTTTTTATTTTCCTCTCTAGAAATGTAGTTATAGATTTATACCTATTTTGAAACTATTTATATACTAATATTTTTATTTTTTATATATTTTTAAACTATTTATAAGAAAATGCAAACATGCAGGTTATGATTATATATGGTTGGAAGTTTGTTCAAATTGCCAGTTCTCTACTTGACATGTGTCACATGGATTTCAATCAGGAGGGACCAGAATATTTCAAATCTGTCAGAAAGGTTTTAAATGGGTCTTCCAGGGACTTTAAGAACCAGGTTTTGACATCTGTACCCTTTGACTTCCCTCATTCTGTCCTTATTGGGCCAGATCTCTCAGATTTTATGACACTTTTGATGGTTCCTTTATTGGTCTTGTGGCTTCGCCATTCCGCAGCATGTGCTGAATCCATCTGAGATGGTTTCTAGGCAGATTCCTCACAGCCAGCAAATTGTCTTGTCATGCCAAGTGGACTGACACAAGCTTTTCACTCTTGAAGTCAACATCAAATCAAAATTCACTCTATTTAGTCTTTCTACATTTTGTCTCAGTAACATCGCCTCGGGAGCATCACAGCGCAGAAGTAAAATGGGTTGTGAGCTATTTATATTATTAATGATATATTATTTTATTTATTATCACCCAGTGATATATTCACTGTTGGATTTTTAGTACATCTAATTTTACCTGCACACTATATACCACTTTATAGCAAATCTCAGCTGCTTAATTGTTTATATTGTTGCAAAATATAACTATATTATTGCCCAGTTATTTATATAGAGTTGTACATCCAACTTTATTGCATGCATAGAGTATAAGAGCTCCGCAACCGAAGCCACAGAGAAAGCCAGTAGATGGCTTAGGATTAAGAGGGCAGAACTGTGGGCAAGCGTTGCTGGGACACAAGCAGGGGTCTGATCAACTCCAGCTGAATGAGGGTGTCTAATGTTGAAAGAACCAAAACACCCAATACATTACATGTGTCCCAATCTATATATATATATATATATATATATATATATATATATATATATATATATATATATATATATATATATATAAATACTGTATATGTGTGTGTGTGTGTGTGTGTGTGTGTGTGGGTGGGTGTTTTGGGTGTGTGTGTGTGTGTGTGTGTGTGTACACAACCACCCCATAATGATAAAAATTCACCCAATGTTTTTGTTTTTTTAATCTACTCAAATTTTTAACCCTTTCTCAAATGGAGCTGGTCTCAGATGCTTGTTTGTGTGACATCACACAAAAACAGGCCCCTCCACGATAGTTTGATTGAAGGTAGCGTTGGACTGGTGTTCTACCTTAGACCCGCCCTGAGTGAGCTGTAATCAGTCCGCCATTGTTTCACCGCTTGAGGAGGTGTAGGCAAGAATGTCTCCTAAGTGATTTAGGTATTCTTTTTTTGTAGGATGTAATAAAGAACATAGCAGTCGTCATTTACTCCTGACATCTGAGCCGTTGAAGACGCAGTGGATTATGTTTGTTTTTGAAGGGAATGTGCCCCTGATCTACATAAATGAGTCTATGTTCGCGTGAATCATTCATGATTCAGCTTCACCTACAGAAGAATGGAGAATACGGTTTTTTTTTTTTAAAGAATCTTTGCAAATCACCTTTCCTAATAATGTGCTTATTAGCAAGTTTCACAATGAATGCGGTTAAAGTAAACAGTCCCTCAGAGAGCAGCTTGGAAGAGAGGGGTGGGGACAGCATAGCACATTTACATTTAAAAAAATAAAAATAAATAAAACTGCTGCTCTGAGCTGTTTTTAAAAGGGTAAAAAATTAGTTTTTTACACTACCACTGAGAAATTTTAACCAAACTCTGTTACATACTTTTTATTAAGACCCTAAAGAATCATATCAACTTGTGAAAAATGGGCATCCTATGACCACTTTAAAGCAAAAGTGACACATACCAAATACTAAGACTTTCTCATGCCATTTTTTCTTCTTTTCAATTAAACTTTCACACAAATTGTTATTCAAATAATAAAATGTTGCATAAAATAATAAAACAAAGTTGAAAAATTTTGTACAGGTGCTGGTCATATAATTAGAATATCATCAAAAAGTTGATTTATTTCACTAATTCCATTCAAAAAGTGAAACTTGTATATTATATTCATTCATTACACACATAATGATATATTTCAAATGTTTATTTCTTTTAATTTTGATGATTATAACTGACAACTAAGGAATATCCCAAATTCAGTATCTCAGAAAATTAGAATATTGTGAAAAGGTTCAATGTTGAAGACACCTTGTGCCACACTCTAATCAGGTAATTAACTCAAAACACCTGCAAAGGCCTTTAAATGGTCTCTCAGTCTAGTTCTGTAGGCTACACAATCATGGGGAAGACTGCTGACTTGACAGTTGTCCAAAAGACGACCATTGACACCTTGCACAAGGAGGGCAAGACACAAGAGGTCATTGCAAAAGAGGCTGGCTGTTCACAGAGCTCTGTGTTCAAGCACATTAATAGAGAGGCGCACCCTGGAGAGGATTGTGAAACAAAACCCATTCAAAAATGTGGGGGAGATTCACAAAGAGTGGACTGCAGCTGGAGTCAGTGCTTCAAGAACCACTACTCACAGACGTATGCAAGACATGGGTTTCAGCTGTCGCATTCCTTGTGTCAAGCCACTCTTGAACAACAGACAGTGTCAGAATGGGCTAAAGACAAAAATGACTGGACTCCTGCTGAGTGGTCAAAAGTTATGTTCTCTGATGAAAGTAAATTTTGCATTTCCTTTTGGAAATCAGGGTCCCAGAGTCTGGAGGAAGAGAGGAGAGGCACACAATCCATGTTGCTTGAGGTCCAGTGTAAAGTTTCCACAGTCAGTGATGGTTTGGGGTGCCATGCCATCTGCTGGTGTTGGTCCAGTGTTTTCTGAGGTCCAAGGTCAATGCAGCCATACACCAGGAAGTTTTAGAGCACTTCATGCTTCCTGCTGCTGACCAACTGATTGAGATGCAGATTTCATTTTCCAACAGTACTTGGCACCTGCACACAGTGCCAAAGCTACCAGTACCTGGTTTAAGGACCATGGTATCCCTGTTCTTAATTGGCCAGCAAACTCGCCTGACCTTAACCCCATAGAAGGAAGATGCGATATGTCAGACCCAACAATGCAGAAGAGCTGAAGGCCACTATCAGAGCAACGTGGGCTCTCATAACACCTGAGCAGTGCCACAGACTGATCAACTCAATGCCACGCCGCATTGCTGCAGTAATTCAGGCAAAAGGAGCCCCAACTAAGTACTGAGTGCTGTACATGCTCATACTTTTAATGGTTATACTTTTCAATTGGCCAAGATTTCTAAAAATCCTTTCTTTGTATTGGTCTTAAGTAATATTCTAATTTTCTGAGATACTGAATTTGGGATTTTCCTTAGTTGTCAGTTATAATCATAAAAATTAAAAGAAATAAACATTTGAAATATATCAGTCTGTGTGTAATGAATGAATATAATACACAAGTTTCACTTTTTGAATGAAATTAATGAAATCAACTTTTTGATGATATTCTAATTATATGACCAGCACCTGTATTATCAGGGAATGCCAAACTCGGTCCTGGAGGGCTGGTGTCCTGCAGAGTTTTGCTCCAACTTGCCTCAACACACCTGCCTGAAAGTTTTAAGCATACATAGTAAGACATTAGGTGAGTTCGACTTCATGCAGCACTGCGCAGACCAAAGCAGTGCATGCCAGTTTCAGCACGTCACTGTCATGTGTGGCATCAAAGTACCACAACAGCGTTTTGAGAGCAGCCAGGTGACTCTGCTGGCGCAGTTTCTCAAGAGCGCAGGAACTCTGATGACGACACAGCTGTTTCACGATTGGCCAAATTCACCACATGACAACAATGACGTGTTTCTAAACACATTTTTTTTACTGTAATCGCAATGTTATATTGAGTCACATTTAATAATAATAATAAAAAAAAAACTGATAAAGGCAAATATACCTCCACTTTATTGGTATTTAAATAGCATATGTTTATGTTCAAATAATGAATTGTATTCACTTCATCTGTGATAAGAGTATGCAAACACCGCGGAGAGCATCACTACCTGGAGCAGAAAAGTGTCAGACTTCACATCTCCGCTTTCAATACAGCCCTGACTGCAAGCGGGGCTACTCTCCCTTATAGGTCTGCAGAGCGCATGAAGTCGAACACACCTTTTGGTTAGCTGGTTCAGATGTGTTGATTAGGGTTGGAGCTAAAATTCTGCCAGACACCGGCCCTCCAGGACTGAGTTTGGTGACCCCTGCTCTATATGGTCATTGTGACTTTGTTTGTCAGTGCAATCAGACACAGTCAGCTGCTTCTGGTTCAGGATAGCACATCAACACAACACCCTAGCAGAGCTGATCTTGTCTCTCTCTAACTCGAGAACACTCTCACTTTATATGTCTCTCTTTCCTCTGTCTTTCTAAAATTGACATAACCTACTCACAGAAACACACACTATCAACATGCCAAATGAAGTAGGCACTTCAGAACAATATATTATGGATGGTAACTGATATGTGCGTTCATTGAACAGACTGGGCAGCATGGTTCAGCAAAGGCTCTGCATTTCGTGCCTGTCAAGGCTTAAGTCAAACACACAAACTTCTGTGCCAAACCCATTGCTGACCTGTTTTTTTTTGACAGATTCCCTGCAGAAGCAGCAGCAGAAAAAATCTCCAGCAGCAGGACATCAACATGAATGTGATATCTGAATCCTTCTGAAGCCTTCAGCTCCTGCAAGATAAATATGATTTTTTTTCAATATCTTTATTAAGCTCTCAGCATAGACATTAACAGAGATTTGCACTTACAGAAACATAAGTCATATGCAAAAAAATTAAGCATAAATCAAGCATAAAGCATATTTATTTATCATTAAATATTTATATAAATATTAAATCAACTAAATTACTTACATATTACACCATATAAATACATACACACCATGTACTGTATGAGTAATTAAATATAAATTTGAACAATACAGTTAAGTTAATATTAAATAATATAACTATGAGAATATATATTAATTTTAATGCTGGAAGCTTTTACAGGCATCTAGAAACAGTTATTATTTCAAACAAGCATTTAGAAAAAAGTAAATAAATAAATAAATAAAAATAAAAACAAATCCATACAATTTCAAATAAAATTACTTAACTGTCATTGTCTGCAGAACAGCCTATATTCAATAATACCAGATGCAGCAAGTTGCAACAGATTGTTCTTGTATAGTTATTTAAAAAAAAAAAAAAAAAAAAAAAAGAAGGGCTGTAACGAGGAGGCTGAGGCCAAGTGTGAATCCATATGCAATTTATTTAAAGGGCAATCCAGAATCAGTGTCAGAAAACAGGCAGTAGTCAAAACAGTCAATCAGTCCAATCGGCAGCCAAAACAGAGGGAAATACAATAAACAGAAGTAGAGTCAAACAGGCAAGAAGTAATACACAATATCAACAGGCAATGTCAAGTCACCTTTATTTATATAGTGCTTTAAACAAAAAAGATTGCGTCAAAGCAACTGAACAACATTAATTAGGAAAACAGTGTGTCAGTAATGCAAAATGACAGTTAAAGGCAGTTCATCATTGAATTCAGTGATGTCTTCATGCAGCTCAGTTCAGTTTAAATAGTATCTGTGCAATAATTTGCAATCAAGTTAACGATAGCGCTGTAAATGAAATGTCCCCAACTAAGCAAGCCAGAGGCGACAGCGGCATGACAGATGACAGAATGGAGAAAAAACCTTGGGAGAAACCAGGTTCAGTCGGGGGGCCAGTTCTCCTCTGACCAGACAAAATCAGCAGTTCAATTCCAGGCTGCAGCAAACTCAGACTGTGCAGAAGAATCATCTGTTTCCTGTGGTCTTGTCCCGGTGGTCGTCTGAGACAAGGTCTTTACAGGGGATCTGTCTCTGGGGCTCTAGTTGTTCTGGTCTCCGCTGTCTTTCAGGGCTGTAGAGGTCCTTTCTAGGTGCTGATCCGCCATCTGGGCTGGATACGTACTGGATCCGGGTGACTGCAGTGACCCTCTGACTTGGATACAGGACTGGATCTGGTGGCTACGGTGACCTTGGAATAAGAGAGAAAAACAGACTAATATTAGCATAGATGCCATTCTTCTAATGATGTAGCAAGTACATCAGGTGTTATGGGAAAGTGTTCACAGTTCCGGTTGACCTAATTAATGCAGCCTATAACGGATTTGGATATTAGAAGCATATTAGTGTGTTATATTAGTGTGATTTAAACTGCAAGAGTGTGTCTGCCTCCCGAAACAATGTTAGGTAGGTTATTCCAGAGTTTAGGCGCTAAATAGGAGAAGGATCTGCCACTCGCAGTTGACTTTGATATTCTAGGTATTATCAAATTGCCAGAGTTTTGAGTACGCAGCAGACGTGGAGGACTATAATGTAACAAGAGCTCGTTCGAATACTGAGGTGCTAAGCCATTCAGGGCTTTATAATTAATAAGCAAGATTTTAAATTCTATAGGATGTTTGATAGGGAGCCAGTGCAGTGTTGACAGGATCGGACTAATATGATCATACTTCCTGGTTCTAGTAAGAACTCTAGCTGCTGCATTTTGGACTAATTGGAGTTTGTTTTACTAAGTGTGCAGAACAACCACCCAATAAAGCATTACAATAATCTAACTTTGAGGTCATAAACGCATGGATTAACATTTCTGCATTTGATATTGAGAGCATTGGCTGTAATTTATATATATTTTTAAGATGGAAAAAATGCAGTTTTACAAATGCTAGAAACGTGGCCTTATAAGGAAAGATTGCTATCAAATAGCACACCTAGGTTCCTAACTGATGACGAAGAACTGACAGAGCAGCCATCAAGTCTTAGACAGCGTTCTAGGTTATTACATGCAAAGCTTTTAGGTCCTATAATTAACACCTCTGTTTTTTTCAGAATTTAGCAGTAAGAAATTACTCGTCATCCAGTTTTTTATATCGACTATGCATTCCGTTAGTTTTTCAAATTGGTATGTTTCGCTGGGCCACGAAGAAATATAGAGCTGAGTATCATCAGCATAACACTGTGTTTCCTGATGATATCTCCCATGGGTAACATGTAAAGCGTGAAGAGTAACGGCCCTAGTACTGAGCCTTGAGGTACTCCATACTGCACTTGTGATCGATATGATACCTCTTCATTCACTGATACGAATTGATGGCGGTCATATAAGTATGACCATGCTAATGCACTTCCATTAATGCCAACAAAGTGTTCTAGTCTATGCAAAAGAATGGTGTGGTCAATAGTGTCGAACGCAGCACTAAGATCCAATAGCACTAATAGAGAGATACAACCATGATCAGATGATAAGAGCAGGTCATTTGTAACTCTAAGGAGAGATGTAACTCTCCATAGCTTGGCTTTCGTTATGGGTTAGCAGGTACACCTTACTTTTGGGTGGCATGGCACTAGAAAGAAGATCTATAGCACAATCCCAGGGACGATGAAGTGGTAATTGGGTGGCCTTCATCTTGCTAAATACCTCAGCATAGTCATTGTAACAGTCTGGGACTTAAGTGGTTTGTCCGATGACAGGGCTTTCAACACTGGTAGACAGGCACTGAGGTGAAATATCAGAGTGCATACAATGGGTTAAGCAGAAATTTGACCAGCGGGTTAACTCACCATGATGCCAGGAAATAACTGGGTCGGGAACTGATAGCCAAGGAAAGCCTAGGATGATTTAATTTCTTGGGGAGTCAATTACATAAAATGAGATAATGCCCCAGATAAGATGCCCATTTTGAGCCCATGCCCACTCTGTATCCCAGTAACCCATGTGTAACCCATATGGGCGCCACATAAACATGTATGCTGGGTCTACATGATTTATGCAATTTCACACAAGCAGCAAAGGTATTGTGTTGTTATTGTACAAACTTTTTTTTATACAAACAGTTCAATAAATACGAAGATAATGCTATGTTTTATTTAAACACAAAATTGTCAACAGAACCTTTGTGCATCTCTGAGCAACACATCATTTACTCACCCTCATGTTTTTTTTTTTTTTTTTCAAACCTGTATGACTTTCTTTTGTGGAACATAAAATAAGTTATTCTGAAGACTGTTGGTAAGCTGTTTTGGTTAACAATTACTTTTATTCCATGAAAAAAAAAAAAAAAAAAAAACCTAAAATACTGAGATGTTTCTTAAATTATTTCCCATAGTTTATGTTTATGAAGCCTAAACAAATAAAAAAAAAAATCTCTCTAAAGCTATTTTTGTAATGCCTACTTGATTATTTATACATTTAACACAATAATGACTTTAAATGATCTTTTGTGGGTATTTTCACAGACAAATTTAATTTGTGATAATTTGATTAATCAATCACCACATTATGTAATTAATTAGATTAAAATGTTTAATCGACTGACAGCCCAAATATAGATGGATAGATAGATAGATCGACAGACAGACAAAGATAGATAGATACATAGATCATACACATATACTGTACATGTACAATACCTGATGTTTACAATACGATCTATAACATGCATTTATAAAACAGTGGGATTTTAATTTCATTCTGACTTATAATCAAGAAGTCTTGCTGGATCCTATGCCACCAAAAACAACACATGCTGTTGTTTTCAAGCGCAGTTGAAGACCAAACAAGTGGTTATTCTCAGGAACATGACCACTGAAATCAGAACGATAAGCCAGATGGCCGTTTGGTGGCCTGTGTACATCTAACAATGTTTCAGACAATTAGCAAGGTCACGACAAAAGATTATGGACGATAGGTGGGCATCAAAGAGACCTCAGATGACACTATGTTTAGATAATCACTAACACTGGCATCGGGCTGCTCGCTTTTAGCTCTGGTTCAGATCACTGATGCAAACTGAGCTTTTGAACCTTTGGTTTCAGATGTGATAAGAGCCTGAACATTCGTCTCTGCCACGGGAATGTAACATTGCCCTGAAGGATTGATGAAAGTACAATGAATCAGACAACCAAAGAGGAGTTCAACAATAAAGGCCTCACTCTCGTAGTAGGTGTTTGCTTATCCTGTGCAGCCCTGCGAAACACTATCAGCACGTTCATCGGCACTCCTCCAAAGCTCTTTGTGCTTTTGCATTGGCCTTTACTGAAGCAGTGTAAACGTTGAGGTATTTCATGCATCGTTTGCATCTCATTGTGTAAAAATGGGCGTCATCTGTCAGTGAACCTTGATGCTTGTGAATCATGATTACGCAACTTAAATCTTTGTAGAAACACAGTCTGTAGCCCAGCTAACATAAATATTTTCTAAGAATGTTTTGTTAACCTTTCTATTAAGTTACAAAAGCATTTTTTCTGAATGTTTCCAGTTTTTTGTTTGTTTGTTTGTTTGTTTGTTTGTTTTTTTGGTTAAACAAATGTTTAAGGGAAACATTCTATTGATCATTTTACAATGTTACTTCTCTGAAAATTCAAGTAGTAACATTAAAAAGATAGATTCGTGTTGAACAGTAGCCGAAATTATTGAAAGGAAAGTATTACAATAAATCATGTATAAATAATTTTTTTGTGTCTAATGTTTTGAGAACATTATTAAAGACTGGCTACTTTTAATTAAGGTTACTGGACGAGAACATTGAGAGACCACTTGCCAGCACCATGGCCCAAAAGTCAACGAAGCTCCCCTGGTAGCTGAGAAGCGGGCAGCATTTATTAATTTATTTAGTTTATTTATTTATTTTAATCATGGTTACTATTTGCGGTTAGATTAATCAGGACTCTTTTAAACATATGCTGACAGGCGTTAAAAGAGTCCTGATACTAATCTAGACTGAGTGATGCATGTCACGTTCCGCAGCAGTTGCAACCGATAAAATGTAAGACCTTGGCAAATCCTGAATGCGTGGGGCCGAGGAGAAAAAGCCTTGCTGAGACACTGGAGCCCACTGCAGTGATCTAAAACAACTTTATTGCATGATCTGTTTGTCTCAATAAATCAGAAGTGTAGCTACTGTATCTTCACTGGCACCTGTGAGAATGGTTGTGCAAACGGCTGTGCCAAAGATTGCAAAAAATCACAAACAGTAGCGCGGATTTCGCACATCGTGCGGCCACAGTGGAGGGAGAGAAGTAGAGCAGCTCTGCAGTCGAGGTGAAAGGTAACGGGCCATTAAATCACAGGCAGTTCTAGTGTATTTCTCTCGTGGGCCCAGAAGGAGCACCTTTAAAAGCCATTAGTGATGGTGAGCCAGCTGCACTCAGGCACCAGTCGTTAAATGTTTTATTGGATGCAGTTTCTGCAAAGAGAGAGTCAGCAATTCGATTTCCCGGGGGGGGGGGCAAAGTGTGTTGCTTTCTATTGTGCATTCACATTTTAACATTTGGCAATATCAAAAATAGTAGTAATGAAGTAATTAAAATTAGAAATACAGAGTAAACCATTGTGCCCCAGACACTTATTATCTGTTCGAGTTCTAGAATTAGTTATGTGGGAAAAAATGCTTTTTACAGCTCAGAAACTAAAATTCCTCACGATGAATCAAAATGGTCAGAAATTCCTCAGTATACTTGTATTTAATCAAAACCCTACAAAATTTGCAGTTCATATTCTGCCCCTTTGTGAGACTTATGCACAAGCATATCAGATATCAGAATCAGAATGATAGTTTATTCGCCAAGTGTGTACAAAAACACAAGGAATTGTTGTTGTTGTGTTGTGTGTGGGTGTGCGCGTGTGTGGTGTGTTTTAGGGGCTCCATTTGTACAAACATACATAACATACTGTATATTACACTTACATTAGTCATTTTAGCAGACGCTTTTATCCAAAAAACGAATTACAATGAGGACAATGGAAGCATCAAATCAACAAAGAAGCAAATGCTATACAAGTGCTATAAACAAGTCTCAGTTTAGCTTAACGGAGATACCATAGCAACGGCTTTAAATAATAATATAATAAATAAAAGAAAACAGATGAATAGAAAAAGAATAGAGCAAAGCTAAGCAAGTGTTCGAGGATATGAGTGTTAGAAATATATCTATATATATATATATACATATTATATCTATTATATATATATATATATATAATAATCTATATACTATATATCGTATATATATATATATATTTAAGAATAGAATTAGATAATGAATTCTAAAGTTAGAGGGTCAATTAAAGATGGAAGAGATGTGTTTTTAGCCAATTCTTGAAGATGGCTAAGGACTGCTCTCAGAGATTGAGTGGGCAGGTCTGCCCCACCAGGAGGGAACATTTAATTCTAAAAGTCTATAAAAGTTGACTTTGGCTTCTTTGGGATGGCACAAAAAGTGACGTTCACTGCAGAATGCAAGCTTCTAGGGACATTACATAAGTCTGAAGTAATGAATTTAGGTAAAGGGGAGCAGAGCCCTGGTGGTTTTGTAGGCAAACAACAAACTGCCTCTTGGATTTTATATGTGAGGAGCTATTGGTAGCCAGTGCAAACTGAAAAAACAGGAGGTGTGAATTGCATTCTTTTCGGCTCATTAAAATTAATCTTGCTGCTCGCGTTCTGGATTAATTTTACAGGTTTTATAGAACTGGCTGGACACCTGCTAAGAGAGCATTTTGCAATAGGTTCAGCCCTGGACAAGAACAAGAGCTTTAATCAAGGAGTTGTGCAGCATGTTCCGTAAGAGAAGGGCCTGATCTTCTTGATGTTGAATAAAGCAAATCTGCAAAGACCGGACAGTTTAAGCATGTGGTCTGAGAAAGTCAGCCTAGATCATCAATCATAACTCCAAGGTTTCTGTCTGTTTTTTGAAGGTTAATATGCTGATGTGACTAACTTGGATGGTGATGAAAGTGTGATGAAAACGTTGGTTTGCAGGAACCACAAGCAGTTCTGTCTTGGCAGGTTGAGGTTGAAGGTGATGGTCCCTTCATCCAGCCAGAAATGTCTGTTAGACAAGCTGAGATGTGAGCAGCTCATCAGGATGGAATGAGAGGTAGAGTGAGTGTCATCGGCATAAAAAGCCAAAAGTGGTGTGAAAAGCCACTGTTTCTAAATGGGGGGTGACAGAACCTAATGATGACATGTAGACAGAGCAGAGAAGTGGTACAAGAACTGAGCCCTGAGGCACCCCATAATTAGTTAGATGTTGCGACCTTAGACACCTCACCCTCTCCAGATAACCTTGACGTACATATCTGAAGGAGGTAAGACACTCAAACAACTGGAGTGCAGTTCCTGAGATGCCCTGGCCAAATTAGGTGTTGACATAGGATCGGGTGGTTAACCATGCAAAAGCAGTGGAAAGATCAGCAAGATAAGTATTGGACGAGTTGGATTCCGCCTCCTTGCAGTCTTAGGGCGTCAACAACTTAGAGCAAGGCAGTCTCAGTTGAATGTCCACTTCTGAATCCAGTTTGGGTTGCTGTCAAGAAGGTTTTCTGGTGAGAAGGGCAGAGACTTGGTTGAACACAGTTGTTCAAGTGTTTTTGCAATAAAAGGAAGAAAGGAACTGTTCTGAGTTCTCTAAAAAGATTTTTTTAAAGGTGGGTTTCTTAAGTAGTGGAGTTTACGAGCCTTTCAATGTTGAGGGAAAACACCAGTTGGGGGATATTTTTATTATGTGATGAGGGGCAGGTCAACGGTAGGAAAAATTTGGCTTGAAGGAGTGAGATGGAATAGGTCAAGCTGACAAGTAGTAGGATGATTAGATTTAGCTTTGAATGACAAATAACAGAAGTATGAAATCTGCTTTTACAGCAGACGGAAATTATTTTATTTTTATTTATTGATTTTTCTGCACGGAAGCCATGGAAAAGTACAAGAGGGGAAAAAAACCCCAAATTTGGGGTTTATACAGAGTTCCACTCCCACTACATGAATAAACAAAAAATTCCAGAAAACCAATAAAAAAAGAAAGTTGTATTTCATACATTGCAAAGTGTTAGGTTGTAGGATTGCACGCCTCATGTGGGATCATTTTTTCGAGGGAGTGATAGTGGAATCTTGAAACACATGTAAGTTGGTTATAAAAAAATAAAACAGAAGTGAAAACAATTAGTAGGAAAAAGGATTAATCAAACCTCAAACCCTTGCCTGCGTGGGTTTTTTATAACCAGGTTTTACACCCGTTTTTAAAGGAAATTTAAAACCTTTCCCTCCCGGGGTTTCAAACCTTTTTTAACCGTAGAAAATAAAAATTGAATTCGCTAAACCTTTCTTTTACACAAAAGGCCTAAGGAACGCCCCACGGTTTGCGAATAAAAACTTTTAAAAGTAAGACAAAAAAAAAAAAAAAAAAAAAAAAAAAAAAAAAAAAAATAAAAAAAAAAAAAAAAAAAAAGAAAAAAAAAAAAAAAGGATAATAAAAAAAAAAAAAAAAAAAAGGGAAAAATAAAATAAAAATTTAAGAATAAAAAAAGGGAGGTAAACAAATTTATTACTATTTTATTTTTATTATAAAATGTCTATAAAAAATTTTATGATAATATTATATTAAAGGAGATCCAAATTGTTTTAAAAAAAATTCAGAAAATTTTTTTCCTTTTTTAAGGTGTTGTCTGGTAGGGGTTTTTTTTGTTTTTTGTTAAGTTTAGGGGAAAGAACGAACGCCTCCCCTGGGGGGAAAATCCCTACGGTTTGGGCGAGGTAGAGGGGACTGTGAGGGCCCCGCCCTTTTTTTTCCTCTGGATTGAAATCCAAGGTTGGGCGGCCCAAATTTACCCTCCTCTTTTTAAACAGTTCGGGAGCCCTTTTTAATGGTTTGCGGCTGACCCAAACCAGTTTAGAAAGGGCATAGACCCGACCAAAAAACTGAGAAAAACTGTGTTTTCTTGCCTGTGGGGGTTGAACTTTTTCTTTTGGAAGTAAGTGCACCTCGCTGGCCTTTTTTCACAATGATCAATGGAGTCCCTTCAGGTCCTGGAGAGTGGTGCTCCGGCGCGTTCATGAGGGGGAAGAGGGGAGTGCATTTTTTTTTTTTCCTAAGCCACAATCATCTCCCCCTTTGAGTGGGGTTCATTTCCAGTTCTTGGATCCCATGTACCTAACTATGAGCGAGTCCTCTCTGATTATCTTTGTGTACGTAAATGCCTGTTGACATTAGCACCATTTTTTTCTTCACACAGCTGTGTTCAGTCCAAACATGAGTTGCCCACCAACCTTGTATCCAGCCATGACAACTGAAGAACTCACACCGGTTGAAATCTAATTGGATGAGCTGCATTCAGAGCCATTTGTTCTATATTAATGCATCAAAACTCCACACATCTACAATATTGCCTGTGAGTCGGGTCTAATGAACCCTAAGTAAACCACAATGTCATTTCCATCACATCTCAGGATAATGTGCAGTGCCCAAACCCAACATTCTGCAATAGATGGTCCCAGCAAAAAAGGATATGTTCTAAGAAGATTTGGCTAAATTTTCCCCAAAATGTTTTCTGAATGTTAATAACAAAATGTTTAATATAATTTATTTTTTTTAAAAATTTTTTTTATTGGTTATGTGGAATGCTAAAGACAACATTAAGGGGAACATCCCATTTTTGTTATTTTGCAAACATTATGGGAATGAATGTTGTTTTTGAATGCTATCTAAACCCCATCTTAGGTGAATGACCAATTAAACTTTTTTCCAAAAAAACCCTTTTCCATAAACGTGTATATTAATTTTTTTGTGCAAACTTTTTTAAAATGTTATTAAATATCATTATTCTATTAAAATTACTGGAAAAATTTTGTTCAAAACTTTGGAATTTGGGAAAAAACATTCTGAGAATTTTCCCCTTTTAAAGGAGGTGATAGAAATGAAATTTTACCCTTTTTTGGCTTTTAAAAAATTGGACTCCCTTTCTTGCTAAGGTATCTTAAATATATCAAATTAAAAAATATTTTATATTTATCATCATAAAAAAAAATAAGTAACCAAAAATTTTTGGTAACACTTTTAAATAATGTTCCATTTCTAAACACAAATTTTAATTCATTAGTTATCATGGACAAGCCATGAAAAATCATTTAAAGCATTTATTACTTATTTAATGTTATTTCATATGGACTAAACATATTGAATCTGTATCTGTTTTAATATTGCTTTTGAGATGATCAAACATTCCCCACCATGATAATGATACGATATTCTTATTCTTTTAATAAAAGATAAAAAGTAGATAGAAAATATAGAATAGAAAGAGCTATGTTAGTGGGCAAGTGTAGTTTTATAATAATTAACATGACAACAAGTAATAGAATAGAATGAACTTGAGAAGTTCAGTGTAAATTATATATATAATTGGTAAAATGAAACCATTGAATAGTTTTTTATCAATAAACGTGTAAATTAACTTATTAATTAATAGCCTAATTGCAACATTACACACATAGTAAAACTGTCAAACTTTTATAATTAGTGACAATCAATTTAAATTTTCATGTAACCAGTTTTTGTATCTGTAACAGTCACAAAATTATTAGTATCTGTTTTCGGATAAAACCATGTGTCGTACAGTTAAAGACCGTCATGACTATCTTTTTTCCCGTAGTTATCACTGAACAAATATGCTGCGGTTAAAGTAAAATAATTATTCATTTCTAAAAATAAATTAATCATATAATCAGAGATGTCCCATTACAAACTGTAGTGATCATTTCCACGACTTGAATGATTAAGGCACACAGTTTCATTACGCAAATCTCTAAGCGAGTCCTTTTTGAACTTCACTAACAAATTTCATGTGCCCGCAACCAGCAAAGATAAAGAAGCAAACATGAAAATCTGCATCTACTTGATTATTATCCGACTTTTAAGAGAGAACGGGTTTGGTTTTTGAGAGACTGTGGCGCGCAACGCTGCTATTTGATGGTGTAAGCCGTGGTTTATTCCATTCATTTCCATGTATCATGTTCGTAGCCTACGGTTTAAATAATTGCCTTTTAAATATATAAATAAGATAACGTGTATGATGTATCATTATTGGTGATATACTCTTGCAAAGCTCGATTCTGAGAGAGGCCGGAGAGGCAACATCAATGCTGTTTTTGATTGTGCTCTTTTCTGTTCATAAGTTTATTTCCATTCACTCACACTCGTGTTTTCGAGGTCCTGTGTAGAATATCGGCGCTGATCAACTGGCTCAACTGTTATCTAGCAAACCCCGAACTTGCCATCCTCACCAACATTCAGTAGACATTTATTCCTTATCCGTTATTCGGTTTTTGTAGTCATATACTGCATTTTGGCTTCGGCACACCCCTAATTATGAATACATTTTTTAATTTTACATGTATCATAGGGAAAGTATAGAAAGTACATCTACACGCAATATTGTCATCCTACAATTTGCGTTGTAGGCAAACTGTGCATGCATTAATGTTCATGCATGCTCTAGTAGTCGATTAGGTTCCGAAACGCCGCTAGTGGTTAAAGTGTCGATCACTCGCTAGCTCGACTATCCGTATGTAACCCCTACTATATATTATATATAGATATATAATATATAATATATTAATATATAGATATATGATATATATATAATATATATATATATATAACATACCAAAACAGTTCAAAAATATTTAAAGTTTCCAATGACTTTATATCACTTTTTTGTCTTTTAACCTTGTTAAGCTCAATTCGGTCCATTTTTGTGCTTTTGGCCTTCATAGACGTAATTGTTTTTACATAAACAACTGGACAGCTCTAAACTCAATTGTGTATTTCAGATGCATCACATCCCATAACCTCATCCTCTGCAAAGAGAACTGCTACGTTTTTGCATTTATAAATGGCTGTCTTCATGAGTTGGTCTTCATCCATAATTGTAGTTTTCCTCTCTCACTTGTAAGTCTAGTATGTATCAGTTTCTTTCTTTAACAGAAAGCAGTTCGTTTCTGTTGGTTTCCGCTCACATCGGTTTCATGAGGTTCCAAATAAAGGGCCAGTGGCTTAGATATACAAACCTACAGCGATATTCTCATGCACACATGAAATCCTGTTGGCATTTGTCATTTTTATTTTGTTTCTTCAATTCTGTCCTAGTTTGGCACATCCCTAAACTGAACTTGATTATTTTTCCACACAGAAAAAAAGGCAACCATCTCCCTGAAAATTGAGCTGCTAGTCAAACCTATTCTACCGCATTCCTGATATAAATCACTATCATTTGATATGGTAAATACTACTGAGACACTAATTTGGGCAAGAGCACTTATGTCTTTTTTTAAGACTTGAATTAAAGTTGACGGACTTGCACTCGACTTGGACTTGACGGTCCTTGCTCAGGACTTGTATTTGGAACTTGTCCTTTCTTGACTCGGGACTTGACGTCAAGCTTGAAATGCAAAGACTCAAGGACTACTTGGGACTTGCAAAACAATGACTTGGTCCCATCTCCACTATTT